>NC_037677.1:44177103-44403655 GCF_003255815.1 Theropithecus gelada
CCCCCCAAAAAAAAAAAAAAAAAAAAAAAAAAGAAAAACCAAATAATTCCATCAAAAAGTGGGAAAATGATATGAATATACATTTGTCAAAAGAAGACATACAAATGACAACAAACATATGAAAAAATGCTCAACACCACTAATCCTCAGGGAAATGCAAATTAAAACCACAATGAGATACCACCTTATTCGTGCAAGAATGGCCATTATTAAAAAGTCAGAAAACAATAGATGTTGGCATGGATGTGGTGAAAAGGGAACACTTATACACTGTTAGTGGGAATGTAAATTAGTACAACCTTTGTGGACAACAGCATGGAGATTTCTTAAAGAACTAAAAGTAGATCTACCATTTGATCCAGCAATCCCACTACTGGGCATCTGTCCAAAGGAAAAGAAGTCATTATATCAAAAAGACACCTGTGTAAGTGTATTTATTACAGCACAATTTACAATTGCAAAGATATGGAACCAATCTAAGTGCCCATAAACCAATGAGTGAAGAAAATGTAATGTGTATACCATAGAATAATACTCAGCCATAAAAAAGAAGGAAATGTCTTTTGTAGCAACTTGAATGGAGCTGGAGGCCATTATTCTAAGTGAAGTAACTCAGGAACAATAACAAAAAACATGTATGTTCTCACTTATAAGTGGAAGCTAAGCTATGGGTATTTAAAGGCACACAGAGTGATATGGACTATGGAGACTCAGAAGGGGGAGTGTGGGAGGGTGGTGAGGGATTTTAAAACAACTATGTATTGGGTGCAATGTACACTACTCAGCTGACAGGTGCACTAAAATCTCAGACTGCACCACTATACAGTTCATCCATATAACCTGAAACCACATGTACCCCAAAAGCTATTGAAATAAAAATAAATAAATATGTTTGGCAAGAATAAAAAAAATTATCGGCTTGGAGTGCCTGCTGTACATATAAGCGGTATGAATTCAAGCTCCTCGTCCACGTATGGCATGAGTTTATGGTTTGACTTTCTCATGGATGTCTTTTCCCCCATCTACAGCCCTGTGGATGGCAGGCTTTTTTTTCTCATCTCCTGCACTGATGAGAAACGTTTTTCTAGTTCTTGTCACATGGTCGGCATGCCTCTGGGAGGTCCCAGTTTGTGCAGGGAGTTTAGTTGCTTCTCCTGCCTTGCATGAGCTGTTATGTCTTCTCTGCTTGCAGGGACGGTGAACCCAGCTGGAGCCACTGAGGTTATTCTGCTTCACTTTGGGCTCCTGCTTAGTGCTGTGCTCTGGACATCTTTCTCTTTTCTGGAATGTGAGGACTTGCTTTCTTTCTCTTGAACTTGATTATATATTTTAAAACGTTTCCCTTTTTTTGTATATGGTTTTGCAGGTGGAGAGGCCCTTCTGCATCACCTCAGCCCACATTGCTGCACCTTAATATAAGAAACAGAGACTAAGGGGTCCATTGGGATGTACACTGCAGAAATAGGAAGAGAAAGCCCAGAAGGAGCTGGGAGGAGCACACAGTAGAAGAACAAGGAGAGAGCTGGTCCCTGGGAGCCGAGAAAGAACAGCTTTTAGAAAGGTCCTTTTGCGGGATGTGTGGCCAGCTTGTCCCAGATGTGGCATATTGTTCACCTTGCAGACTCAAGAGGCTTCTTTGAAATGAAAACTCAGAAGCACAAAAACAGGGAGATAGGCTGAATTTATAAAGGGAACCCAAGGTACTGCACACTGTCTCTCTCAATCTCCCTCCCTCCACCTAGCGCTCTCTCTCTCGCTCTCTCTCTTTTTCTCACATAACTCTCCAAGGAGAACTGCTTAGGAGTAATTTGGAAACTTCTAGCTGCTCTTATGAACCTGGGAGGGACTCTTCCCTGCTTCTGTACCAACACCCACCCTGCAGGGAGCTTCAGAGGCTGCAGGAGGGTGGCGTGGTTTTGCATGCTGCGGGTCGGCTTGCCTGCTCTTGCCCTTCTCTCAGTGTCTGCATCTGGTTACTTCGAGGATGCCTGTGACATCTGTGGTAAGAGCAAAACCCACATTGCTCAGATCTTGTTCTTTCCTTTCCCCTCCACTCCTGCTGGACTACTCTTAGCCATTATCTCTTTGAATAGTGCCTTTCCAGCATCCTGAATCCCACAAACCCACACACTTCAAGGTTCTTTTTTAGGGTCCAATTGGAAGGCATTTGGGCTTCCATTTGGAGGAATCTCAGTTCGGATTTTGTGGATTTTCTTGGCTATAAGGACATCTTGCAGCTTGGAATGTATGTCAGCTGTGCGGGCAAAAGAAGCTGTGTGCATATGTCTGTGTGAGCATGCAACAAGAAGGCTTGGCTTTTACACCACTTCCTAAGTTTTCAAACAGTGACCATCTCATATCATCTCTCTACAGCCCTGGAACTGAGTAATGCTGATATCAATATTCCCATTGTACAGATGCGGAAACTAAGCCTAGAGAGGGGAAGTCACTTACCCAAAGTCCTCAGTAAGTTAGAAACAGAGCTGTGTTTATTGTCCAGGCATCTGACCTCTGAGCCTTGTGCTCTTTTCTCTGCTGCACATTGTCCACACATGTTTGTGCAGGCTTAACTGGAGACACCCACTTTCTGTCTACACCCAGGTTTCTGTCAACCTGATCACAAGCATCCCATGAAGCCTCCCTGCCCCTTGCCCCACCCCGTGATGGCATGCCATAGGAGAGACTTCGTTCTCTCCTCCCTTTTCTCTCCTGGCCCCTGTGTCTTTTAGATATTGGCTACTGCTGCTGGCAGACCCCAGACAAAGGCAAATGAATTGTTGACCCAGCTGAGAGAATTTATGACATTATATTTTAAAGCGAGTCTGGGTAGAAACAATGGCCAACATCATCTTTCTTGGCATTACTTTTTATTGAATATAGGCTTACAATCTTTAAATAATTTGAATATAATGCTTACAATATACAGTTCTTTAATCATACATATATTTCTTCAAAGCACAAAACTAGAAATTAAAATTGAAAGGCTATACACGTATATATTGCCATAAATCTAGAACTATTTTATAAAAATAGAACTCAAATATTAACTTTATGTATTTTAGCAACTTAGCAGTATTGTAAGGTGGCCACATACATATGCATCACTGTTCCAAATGACTATCTCATTTTCCATCTCTTTGGGGACACCTGGAGCAGGCTCCTTTCCCAGGATCCCCGTAGAGATGCCCTTGGCCATGGCTCAGTGTTGCCGTTACATAAAGACTCAGTGCACCCGTGTATTATTGGAGGGGGAAGACCAGCTTCCAGCCTCTTCCTCAGAGAGAGGAAGTGTTCCCTCCTGCCAGGCATTTACTGTTTGCGTTTCTCATAGCCCTCACAGTGCATAGTTTGATATCCGAATGTGCAGAGTGAATTACCTTTCCATGTGCTTGGAGCAGATATGAGTTTGGGTCTGTCATATCAGTGAAAATAGTTTAAAAGAAAACCACCCAAACAATGTCCACTGGGGTAATGTCATCCCAAAGGTAGGCCCCATGAAGCCTCCCTGCCCCTACTCGACCCCGTGATGGCATGCCATAGACTAGGAGAGACTTAATTCTTTCCTCCCTTTTCTCTCCTGGCCCCTGTGTCTTTTAAACATTGGCTACTGCTGCTGGCAGACTCCAGACAAAGACAAATGAATTGTTGACCCAGCAAAGTCCTCGACACACATGCTCTCCAATCCTCATAGTCTTGCAAGTGGGGACATTCTTGTTCTCATTTGACAGTGGAAGGAATTGAGTCTCTGGGCATGCGTGTCATTTGGCCAAGGTTGGTGGGGCTGCCTGGTCCCATAGCTGGAGCTCTCTGTCTGCCCAGAGATCCATGGAGGGAAAGGAACCAGAGGAGAACTCGGATCTGCACTGTGGTCATTTGGAAAGAACAGACAAGTAGCTTTGGGCCAACTTACAGCAAGTGGGCTGCCTTTCCCCAGAAAACCCCAGGACCCTTGTGCTGCAACTTCCTAAGCAGAGCAGGAAGGTGGCTGTGGGAGGGAAGGAGCATAAATCTACAGGCCAATGACTTAAGTTTGTATGTTCAAAGGGCGGTGCCCAAATCTCTCACAACATGTAATAGAGATCCTCCATCTAAAACCAGGGGTTCAGGGACTCACTTCTTGAGGCTGCTTGTGTTTTCAAAGAGCTGAGCAAAGGTCAAATGCCCACCCCACCTCTGCTGGCCTGTGACAGTCCAGGTCAAAGCATGGAGAGCCTTCACAGTGGCCCAAAGAAGGGAAACCTACAGGATTCCTGGGCTAGAGCAGAGTGCTCAGCAGGAAGCAGCAGGATTGGAGGGACGTGCAGCAGAACACACAGGCTCTGTGCTGTAGATTTCTTTGGTTGCTTTCTCACTCCCTTCCCCTGCCCTTTAGACTTCCCATAAAAATGTGCTCCAAAGGGAAGTGCCTCTTGCACCTCTTCTATGATCACAGTCTCTCCAGACATCTCAACTCTGCCTGGGCTGACCTGTCTATCCTGCCCATGCTGGAGCTGGAGCTGGGGGTGGAGCTGGAGCTGGAGCTGGGGCTGGGTTTGACTCTGGATGAGGCTGTGCCCTCCTACCAGCCCTGCTCCCTGCCAGCTGTCCCCTCAGTCCCTGAGGCCAGAAGAGAGCCCTGCTCTAGGCTCTACCACATGGGTTTTTGTCAGAGTCTCTGGATAGCCTGCTCCAAACAAAGGAGCCCAGCTGCCTAAGGATCCTGCTTGAATCACTAATATTTTCTGAAATTAATGTCAGGGTGGTTTTCTTAAAAATCTCTGTCCTAAAACAGATAACAGAAAAACCCAAAGTAGCCATCTCTCTTCTCCACCTACTGGAGCATGTAGGAGGGGAGGAGAGGGGAAAAGATGCAGAAAAAACACAAATGGCAGGACCCCAGGAAGGGGCCAGGTCCTTTGCAAACCCACCGGCACCAGGCGCCATCTGCTTGGGGCTGTGCAGTTTACTTTTCTTGGACTGGCCCTGATGCCGTCTGCTAAGCAGAGAGTGGCAGCAACTCCAGGGCAGTCACAGGTAATTTTTTTTTTCCTTTCAGAATAGCTGGACACAATTTTCTGAGCTCAACAGAAGGCTGCCCCTGGGCACGAAAGCAGAAATGTGTTTGTGGGCCCAAGTCACTATATTTTAAATGGACTTGGGCTCTGTGGTGTGTTTAGGAGGAGCGGGTGCTCACAGGACTGTACGGCTCAGTGGAGGCACTGAGAATGCCACGATTGGAATGCTCTGAATCTCAAAACACAGCCTCCTCTCCCCACAAAAAGAAAAAAGGTAATGACCTGGAGTTAGCCTCTTCCTTCCTAACTCATTTAGGTACATTGCATGTAATAAGGTGACTCATCCTTTCACTGGGCAGAAGCATCACCTGGACACACTAGGTCCTGCTGGAGAAGGAGACATGAACACTAAGCTTCCGAGGACCACAGGAGTCCTCATTGTGGCTCGCCAGTGCATCCAGGCTGCCTCCGAGCCAGGCTGGTCCCGTTTCCCAGTGCACAGGCCCAAAGGCACCTTGAAAATGACGATTCCCATACATAAAGAGGGGACCCTTTTCTCCTAACACTCCAACTCTGTGTGATGTCTCTGTGTGATCTGTGGGTTGGACTCTGAGGACAGGGAGCTGTGGCAAGCTGGGGTAAGGGATGGGAGCGGGGATCGGCAGGGTCTGGCTGCTCTAGAGGCTGAGTTTGGGAGGTGAAACCTAGTGGCAGGAGTCAAGGTTGGTGTTCCTGGCTGGGCCTCATGGCTTTTTCCTTTGTTGCCAATGGCTTGCTCTCGGCAGGTGGCGGCAGACTGCAGAGGTCTCTCATGTCAATGAGACTTTCTTCCACAGCTTTTGCAAACTTGCTAGAAGAAGTCTCTTTGCAGCTGTGAAAGCTGGAGATGCAGAAAAGGATGGTCTCTGGCTGGGGGTTGTAGCAGGCACCATACCCATTTGGGACCACAGGACCATAGCAGCAGAACATCTCCATGGTTGTGGGCACCTGGAGGAGAGGACAGGTCAGAAGCTGCTTGTTCTGGAATGCAGCCTGCCAGCGTTGACTGGGCTTGGCTTCTCTGACTGTTTTCCACCTGGGGGTTTGACTGAATTAACCAAATCAAGTGATTGCTTCAGCATGGATGGACACAGCCAGAGTCATAAAAACAGACCCATCTAACTGCATGATATCAGAGGACGAGGGGCCCCAAGCCCACTCCCTGGTGTGCAATCTGCTCTACTTGTGGAGTTGGAAGTTCCCATCGTGACCTGGTGCTGGGTCTTGGGCTGAGTCTCCCCTTCACCTGGGGGCCATTTAAGGCATGGAGGCAATCAGGTAATTTACTAAATGGTCCCCTGGTGGCACCCCACAGTTAGATGCTTTCCGGAGGGAGGAATTTATGAACTGGAGGAAATCTGGCCCATCCTCTCTGTCGATTTTCCCCAGATCCTTAATTACTGTCAGTATTGCTTGGCTGCTCTGATTTCTCCCTGCAGCCTGGCCATGCCCAATTACCCAGCATTGGGTGTTTCAAAGATTGCCATCAACTGGAGTTTTACTTATGCACCTAGTATGTTTTGAATTCAGAGTGCTGAGATTTTGTAATCCAGATCACAAACCAAGAAAGTATGTTTCTGAAAGCATTCAAGCCATAAATGCTACTTTCCAGTTGGAAAACAACAAAACCCCCACACCCCAGATTAATTTTATTAGCTGGTCCTATGGAAAAAAGTAGAAAGGATTCTCGGGCAGGTGCAGGGCCTGGTTTGTTTTAAGCCTACAGGTTCCTGGTGTTGTGTGCTTAGGCCTTCGGAAGTGACACTGGCTGTTTTAATGGGGCAGAACAAACCATTAGTCTTGCTAATAGAGTCACCGCATTGTCAGATAAATTTGCCGTGCAATAGCCAAAGGCCATAAAGTCATTCCAAAGCACTTTTTGCCCATGGATGATTTCCTGAGAAATTTATGGTGCTGTGTTCTGTCCTCGTTTATTCACGTCTGCATGCTCACTGCCATAATGACAACATCCAATTACTGAGTGGGCTTCTGTCCTCAAACACAGCTCATCAACCCCAGTACTGCCCACGTCCAGCTTTTCGCAGATGAGGTGGCATTTTAGTAAATTGATGGCTGTGGGGCATTTCCCCTCCTAAACCACGACCTCTGTCTAATGGATTGCATTCTGTCTTTGTGGCAGTGGCCCTCACACAGGACACGCTGCCGACTGGTTAGATGTTGGGCTGGCCATGAATGTTCTGCTGTTGGTCGCGTGGCCCTTTACAATAATATCTGTGACCTATTTAGAGGGCCCTGTCCATGCCGGGCCCTGGACTGGGCTTTCTCCCTACATCATTGAATCTGGCCGAGCCAAGACTTCACTCCAGACCTGCTGGGTGTCAGAGCCCATGGAAACCGCGGTAATAGATTGAAAGGTAGTAAGATGTAACGGTTAGGGCACCAGAATGGGTGTGTTCCTGTACTGTCTCCACCTCGGCTGAGTAGGGTCTGCTGATTACTCCCATTTAGGAGATGGGAAACCTTCTTTTTTTCTGTTTTTTGAGACAGAGTCTCACTCTGTCACCTGGGCTGGAATGCAGTGGTGCAATCAAGGCTCACTGTAACCTCCACCTCCCCAGCTCAAGCAATCCTCTTATTTCAGCCTCTTTAGTAGCTGGGACTTCAGGCACGCACCACCATGCCCAGCTAATTTTTTAAAATAGGGAGATGAGGTCTCTCCATTTTGCCCAGGCTGGTCTCAAACTCCTGGGCTCGAGCAATCCTCCTGCCTCAGCCTCCCAAGGTGTTGGGATTATAGTTGTAAGCCACCAAGCCTAGTCAGTAAACCATCTTCTAATGAACATTCAGATCATTTTGCTGACAGTCACGTAGTTCAGAAAAAGCAGAGGCAGGATTTGCCTGACTCCAGCTAGTGGGCTTGTTGTCACTGTTCTTTAGAAAGCTTACTGACTACACTACTCTTGGGCGATGGCTGCACGGGGCTGTACCTGGCTGGTGGAGAGGACAAACCGGTTGCTCATCAGGTAGGTTTCATCCATGAACATCTCGGGCATCTCCTTGCACACGGCTCGGGCCAGCTCCCGTAGCGCCAGCAGGTGGTTGTCAATGGCCATCCCTGTTATGGCCTGGGTAGTTGGGGGCAAAGAACAGGAGATGAGAAGTGGGCCCTCTGCAACTCCTTGTTCCCTCCTCTGTAGTCCACAGGACTACTGGTGACTCCAGCAGCCACGGCTCATTCTTATCCAGTGCCTGCTGCCAACAATGTGTGTGAGTGGCTGCTCAGGACTGACCGCTGTACCATGCGGCCTCTGCTCCAGGGCCCTTGCACATTTCCACGTGCACTGAGTGAGTCCAGAGCAGGTTGGGTTCTAGCTTGAGATATCTGAGCTAAAGGTTAGTGAGTCTGAGCATCCCCTACACACCTACACCTGGCTGGTTCTCTAAGTGGAAAGAATGGGGCTGGCCTGGACATCTCAACTACCAACTACTTGGGCAGGGGAGAGAGTTTGGGAAGAAGGCTGTGTGCAGGGCTTGGGGACTGCTGGATCCTGTGCAAGCATTGTGAAGGGCATCCCAGGCTGTCCTGAACAGACTCTCACCACAATCAGCGCTGTCTCCTCCAGTAGGAGCCCAGGGAACAAGAGATGGAGGATAGAGGTTGTGAGATCTGTTCCTGAATCTTGGCTGCTATTTCATGGCTCAGGATCAATTCATTTAAACTGGATCCATAATCTAAGAAACCGTTTTGAGACAGGAACTAGACCCCTTAGCAGGCTCAGCTGACATTTTCAAGGGGAAAGAGGCAGTTGAATGATAAAAGTTCTTTTTCTTATTATCACAATATATTTAAACTTTCATCAAAGGATAGAAATATAGAGAAAGCTCCAGGATGTCAATGTAGGAGGGGTTCATGGAGGGTGGGGTGTCTGGAAGTGGAGCTGGGTACTCATTCTATGGCTCCCCCACTTGAGGCTGGGTATGTAGTATGCACACTGGTTTTTTTGGACTACATGTTTATTTGGAGCAATTCTAGGGGCTGATGGAGACTCAGGGGGCCACCCTCACCCATAACAATCACTTTTGGGTCAACATCAGGGTAACTCTTGGGGTTTCACAGTTCTCTAGGATGGCCACTTAGCTGTCAAAGCCCTGCACAGGAAGAAACTTCCCATTCACAATGAACTTGGTATAGGTTTACAAGGCACGTTTAGGGATTTGACAGCTGTTCTTTTTCGGTTGCGAATGAATGCATAAAGATGACAGGCTCTGTTCTCTATGAACGCACCTAATTAGAGGCTGAAAAGACAAACATTACACAACCACAGCTTACTTTAGATGTGCCCTGTTAGGACAGAAGGAAAGAACGGTGGGCCTATCTGTGAAGGAGACTACTCTTTTAATTTCTTTGGTTTCCTCTATTTAATTCCTGATTTGTGTTGGTTCATAGAAGCAGCTGCCCTGTGAACAGTCAACTCACCCCTCTTTTCACCACCTTGGAATAACTGTAGCAAGAGAGACTGAGTTCACAGGTTGTTTGGCTCAGAGCCATGAGTAATAATGAGTGAAATGACTTATAATTCAGTATTTCATTCATTCATTTAGGGAATCTTAATTGAGTGCCTACTATGTGCCTAGTGCCGCAGGTCCTGGAGCCACAACAGAGAACGAGACAGTTGTAGACTTAGTCCTTGTGGAACTTATGGCGTAGTGGGGGGCAGATTTCATCAACCATGCAAAAAAACATGATCATAAACTCAAGTGTGAGGAAGGAAAACTACAGAACAGTGGGAGAGTAAGTGATGGGGGCTCTGGACCACCTTGCCATTGGAACTTCCTTTCTCCATGACCACTGGCAAATATGCTTACCAGTTATTAGGTTTCCTTGCTTCTTTTCCCCTTTCCTTACCCTCCGTGTCCAACCACACACCAGATTCACCTCATAAGCGTCTTTGTATCTCTCCTTTCCCCAAACCCATCTCTTTGATTTGGTGGTTTTCATCAACTTCAAATTTTTAACACAACCCTATGGCAATGCTTTGGAGGGTGTTTTCCTAGACATTTTAATAAATTTAAAGTTGTTATTGTCATATATTTATATCGTTTAGAAATCCAAATAAGCCAAAAGCCAAGGTCATTTTGCCAGCATGGATTCCTACCCCAAGGAGGTAATTCCTTATAGTCTTTTAGCTATTTCTTTTGGGCATATACTTTCTTTCCTCCAAATATATGCTTAGGTTACCACTACTGAATTTCTCAGTTTTACCTATAATCTTCTTGTTATAAACAGTGAAATTTCAGCTATTTTTTTTTTAAATGGAGTCTCTCGCTCTGTGGTCTAGGCTGGAGTGCAGTGGTGCGATCTCAGCTCACTGCAACCTCCACCTCCCAGGTTCATGCCATTCTCCTGCCTCAGCCTCTGGAGTAGCTGGGACTACAGGTGCCCACCACCACGCTTGGCTAATTTTTTTGTATTTTTAGTAGAGACGGGGTTTCACTGTGTTAGCCAGGATGGTTTCGATCTCCTGACCTCGTGATCCACCTGCCTCGGCCTCCCAAAGTGCTGGGATTACAAGCATAAGCCACTGCACCTGGCCAATTTCAGTTCTTTTATGACCCTGCTCCCCCAGCACACTTCTACTCTCTCATCTTCCCAATAAGATTACGTTTTAACTCTTTGTAGTTAGATCAAGATACAGCATAATTATGTATACAGAACAATATACATAAGTATAATTAAGCAAGTATTCACAGCTGGGTCATGTAGTGTACTATGATTAGATTTCCTTTCTTACTGAATTTTTTGTTTCCCCTAGAATTGACAATGTATAAATTGTTTTTTTACTTCCTTTGCTTTCCATGTATCTATTTCTTTTATTTATTTATTTATTTATTTATTTATTTATTTATTTATTTATTTATTTTTGAGGTGGAGTTTTGCTCTTTCGCCCAGGCTGGAGTGAAGTAGCGTGACCTTGGCTCACTGCAACTTCCACCCCCTGGGTTCAAGTGATTCTCCTGCCTCAGCCTCCTGAGTAGCTGGGATTACAGGTATGTGCCACCACACCCAGCTATTTTTTGTATTTTTAGTAGAGATGGGGTTTCGCCATGTTGGCCAGGCTGGTCTTGAACTCCTGACCTCAGGTGATCCACCTGCCTCGGCCTCCCAAGGTGTTAGGATTACAGGCGTGAGCCACCACACCAGGCCCCATGTATCTGTTTCTGATTGATTCCTAAACATGCAGCAAGAATTTCATTCATTCTCTCACTTCTTGCTTCTTTATGGACTGATTGCTCTCTAGGTCTACTCAACAACTGTTGATTTGTGATCTCCTTTTACTATCATCCTGGGGACAACCCTCTATCTTTTTCTTGTGTTAAATCTTCTGATTTTTTTGAGCCTATGATTTCCTCTTTTATGTTTTATTTTCTCACTTTAGAAGTCTACATTCTCCAGTAGCTTTGTGAGAAATGGTGCTTAATAAGTAAAATGTTTGAGACTTTCTCTGTCTAAAAATGTCTTTGATCTATCTTCAAATTTAATGGTAGTTTAGCTGGGTATGAAATGTGTGTTGAAGGTCACTTTCTCTCAGAATTTGAAGACACTGCTCTTTTATCTTCCACATTCCAACGATGCTGTTCAGAAATTAATTACATCTTTTTTATGGATCTTTGTA
The DNA here is from genome assembly GCF_003255815.1 of Theropithecus gelada. NCBI lineage: Eukaryota > Metazoa > Chordata > Mammalia > Primates > Cercopithecidae > Theropithecus > Theropithecus gelada. Next base: position 44,188,772 of record NC_037677.1, read on the forward strand.
TTTGATTTTTTTGTCCTCTGATAGATTTTAGAATCTTCTCTTCATCTTTAGTGTTGTGAAATTTCCTTTGCTATGAGTATTTTCCATCTATTAAGCAAGGTACTTGATGAACTCTCTAAATATGGACACTCATGTTCTTCAGTTCTGGGGAAATTTCTTAAATTATTTTGTTGAGGACCCCCTCCATCATTTTCTCTTTCTGAACAACAATTATTTGGAATATTGTTCTCCTGGACTAAGCCTCTTTTCTCTCTTATATTTCACCTCTTTGTTGTGTTGATATTTTGGGGATATTGTCTCAGATTATCTTCTAATTCTTCCACTGAATTTTTTTCTACCATATTTTCCCCCAGAGTTATTTTTATTTCCTGAAAAATGCTTTTAGTTTCGTATCACATATAGATGAAGTAACTCCTTTTATTTTTCAAAGAATCTCAATGATCACTTTTAAACTGTTCAGTTGTTTCTTGTACTTTTTTCATTTCAAGTTTTTCTTTGTTTGTTTGTTTTTTGAGAAGGGGTCTTTCTCTGTCGCCCAGACTGGAGTGCAGTGGTGCAATCTCAGCTCACTGCAACCTCCGACTCCTGGATTCAAGCATTTCTCCTGCCTCAGCCTCCCTAGAAGCTGGGATTACAGGCATGTGCCACCACACATGGATAATTTTGTTGGTGGTGGTGATGGTTTTTTTTTTTTTTTTTTTTTTTTTTTTGAGATGGAGTTTTGCTCTTGTTGCCCAGGCTGAAGTACAATGATGCAATAATCTTGGCTCAGTGCAACCTCCACCTCCCAGGTTCAAGCTATTCTCCTGCCTAAGCCTTCCTGAGTAGCTGGGATTACAGGCATGCGCAACCACGCCTGGCTAATTTTTCATATTTTTAGTAGACACAGGTTTCTCCACGTTGGTCAGGCTGGACTCGAACTCCCGACCTCAGGTGATCCGCCTGCCTCGGCCTCCCAAAGTGCTGGGATTACAGGTGTGAGCCACCGCGCCTGGCCTTTTTTGTATTTTTAGTAGAGATAGGGTTTTGCCATTTTGGCCTGGCTAGTCTCAAACTCCTGACCTCAGGTGATCTGCCCGCCTTGGCCTCCCAAATTGCTGGGATTACAGGCATGAACCACTGTGCCTGGTCCATTTCAAGTTTTTTAAAAAATATATTTTTTAATTAGCAAAAATGTTTGTTGGTGTTGGTTTTACTCTTTTATGTCTTCTCAATGTCTGAGGATCCATGGCTATTTGTATTTAAGGATAAAGCACTGAAAATATGATTAGAAGATTTATGTGTGAAATGTATTTGTTAACCTGAGGGCTTCACTGGCCTTACAGTAGCTCTTCTTCAATATTAGAATGGTTCTTAACTAGCAGCTCTGCCTCTTGGCAAACCACTACCTCGTGTGCTGACTAGGCTCTTTCACTGTGGGCCCCAACTATCAGTTTCTGTGAGTGTTCTCTCTTGGCCTGGTTAATTTTACCACAGAGGAATCTTCTAATCTCCTGCTTGGTGAGGGGTGGTTACAGAGCTAGTTCCCAGTGTGTATGGAGCTGAGTGGCTGGAGGGCTTAGTAGTAAGTAAGAAGACTTTAATTAACCAATTAATTTCCATACAGTATTCCCTCCCTCAGCCGTGCCTAGTGTTCTCAAGTCTAGAGTCCTTCTGCTTCAGCCTCTCCAGAGAATGAACTTCTAGCTCACCACTGGGGAGAGGGGCTAGTAGCCTGGCTGCCTGGGGTGGTAGAGAGGAACTGAGGGTCTAACTGCTTTTTATATAGATCATCAGCTGCTATGGTTTGGATGTTTGGGTCCTGTCCAAACTTCATGTGTTAAAGCTTAACGGTATGATAGGATTAGGAGGTGGGACCTTCAGGAGGTGATTAGGTCATGAATGGGTTTAAGGCCTTCATACAAGAGGCTGCACACAGTGTTCAGCCCTCGGCCTTTCCACCTTCCACTATGTGAGGACACAGTGCTTGACCCCTCAGGAGAATGCAGCAACATGGCGCCATCTTGGAAGCACAGGGCAGGCTTTGGCAGACACTAAACCTTCTGGCACCTTGATCTTGGACGTCCAACCTCCACAACAATAAAAGATAATTATCTGTTCTTCATAAATTACCCAGTCTCCCAAGCTTCTCTCACTGTTTGCTGAGTCAGTCGCCATGTGTTCTGCTTTCCAGCTCTAAAACGTTGCTGCTACTCCTTTCCAGTTCCCTTTGCCCTGGTGTATTTATGGCTTTCAAAAATCCCTTGCTGTTGTTTTTGGAGGGTTTCTGAGAGAGTGACAGTAACCCTGTGTGCAGTCCACCATGCAGGAGGAGTTTCTTCCACCAAGAGGAGGAGTTTACATCTTCCCCTTCACCCTGCCCCTGTCCTGCTCCAGTCCAAACACCAGCTCTCCCTCCATATTAGAAAGGTTCTTAACCAGCAACTCTGCGTCTCAGCAAACATTCCCACCCCCAATTGCAACCAGTCCTTCTTCTACCCAGTCACCGTAACACACTTTGTAACAGGGAAATCCAACATCTCCTCTGCTCCACTGTCCTTTGCAAGCTGTGCTCTGCTTTTCCTCGAATGGGTCTTATTCTCTTAAGGCTCTCAGCCTTTGCACATGGTACCCTTCTTGAGCCATCTTTCCCTCCTGTGTCTGCCTGACAAGCCTCTCTTCATCCTTTGTGGCTCACATGAAGCACTACTTCCCCTGGGAATTCTTCCTGGCTTTCCCAAGCAGAGAAAACAGTTGACTCTTCCATGTCCCCTGCTACTTTCTGAGGGCTCTTTTCACATGGGATTGGTATTCACGTTGAAGGGCCTCTTCTCCCAACTACACGGTAACCTCCCTAAGGACAGGGCTTATGGACTTCATATTTTGTTTCCTAGCACCCAGCACCTTGCCTGGCATAAAGCATGAAGACCAAAAAAAAAAAGTATCCACTGAATACATGAACGGGTGCTACATTTTCCCCAAATAGAACAAACACTTAAGTATTTAGATGAATTAGGGATCTAGCAACTGTTTTCAACTATCTAGAGTGAAATTTGTTCAGCTCCTTCTCATAGATTATATGATCCTTCAAAGACTGTATTAGAATGACTTGCAATGAAGGTATTAATGAGTAGTCCAAGTCGCTGCTTATTCTCTATTTTGCTATTGCAAACAATAGCTTTGCAGTACCAGAAAATAAATTATTTCTCTAAACTAGGGAAACATTTCCCTTGCAAGTTTGATTTCCCTATTAATTTTCAGCAAAGACTTTTTGTTCACAGGTAGTATAAATGAATATACAGAGAATAAGAGGCAAAAGCAGCCCTAGGTGGGAACAGATACTGCCTTGCCTGCGATTGGGGAAGGTATGTGACCCCCACCGCTTGCCAGGCTTGAGCCCCTTCCCCTCACAGTTGACTCCTCTTGTATAAACTGCAAGATGCTATACATATTAGGTGCTATTATTATCATTATGGTTGTTTCAAAGAGTTTGAAAAGTGGTAACTCATTGTATTCTTGTAAAATCCATGTCAAAAGCAGGAATGCTATGTTACTTAGGTTCTAAAACGAAGAAACAAGAGACTGGGTGGTGAAGTGGCCTTGCCAAGTCCCTGAGTAACAGGTGGCTGGGCCCTCACACAGGGTCTCATGCCATGGTGCCCATTCTGGCAGGCCCCAGGCACAGCTCAAGTGCAGTGTTGTGAGGTGGTGCGACATCACTCACCATGACTGTGTACGCAGTCTGGGCACGGATGGCATCCTTCAGGAGCAGAAGCTTCTCAGAAGCCTGTCAACAGAACACAGAGGCAGTGCAGGGTTTAAAAGGCTGCTCGGAGCCAAAGCGTCTGGTGGTCAGAGGGCTGAGCCCAGGGCAACCCACAGCAGCCTCACTGGTTTCCTGTGGCCATGGGATGGGGCAGGACTTACCAGCACAGCAGCCTTGTGGTCAGTCATGGCTCTCACAAAAGCCAGTGCCTCTGGAGTGGCTGATCTGATGTTGTCCACGCGTCCCTCCTGGAATCGGCGGATGGACGCACTCTCGTAGGTGGGCACCAGTCTTCGGTGGAGCCTGCGTGGGATGAAGGATGAATGGCACGTGGTAATTTATTCTTGGGAAATCATAAACTCGGAAAGAAAAACCGCCTCAGCAAGCTTTATTTTCACAGCCCTGACTTGACTTGTCAGAATATTTCATTTTAATATTAATAGAATTCTAGAGGGAATTCCCAAAGACGACGCTGGGGAGTCTTCCACATGGAGAGCCACGTTTGCTTGTATACACCCGGGGATGCTGCACTGACATAAAATAAAGAAGTGATGGGGAGCGCTTCAAAAATAATTCCCCACCTGGTGGAAAACCTAGAGTTTACTGTGAGACCTGAGTGTTTGAGGAATAGCACAGAATGGAATAATTGTGTAATTAATCATTCCCACCCATGAGGGAATCCTGTTTTATTTAAAGTGATTCAAGCATGACCTCTGGAGGGAGGCGGGGAGGGGCCTTAGTGCTGGTGAGCGTAAACGGCTGTCCAGGCCTTCCAGGGGCGGCTGGGCTTCTGACAGACCCATGGGCACCATGGCTGTGCCTCACCTCCCTGATGACTATGACCCAAGCAGCAGTGGCCACTTCCCCACCAGCCAGGGGACCCCTCTTTCCTTATGTGTGGGAACTGGGCCAGTGTCCCTGGGCTTGCACCCCTGGCGGGCACACTTCCTTTCTCACCACTCAGTAAGGTCGTTGGTGTTGGGAGTGGGGGAGGAAAAAAGACACAGAGCTTGGAGAGAAGCAGTGACAGCCCAGTGTCACCCAGCAAGTCATGGCCCCACATCTCAGCCCTCTCAGGACATGTCTCTCCCTCACTGGCTGGGCTCCTTGAGGTTTGGGAAGGCCGTGTCCAGTTCTGCAGGGTGTGTGATACTGTCTTGCTTGGTGAGCAAGGGAATGACCTTCCTGTACACTCTGACATATTTCCCCAAGACTCTGGCAAGGAGCTCCTGTCCTGGTCCCTGGAGGCAAAAGCCATCACTGGCCAGTCATTGACCAACCCCAATTCAGGCAGTTTCTGGGTTTCTGCTGAATCTAGGGACAGATAAAAACAATTGTGATTATTACAGCTTAGAGCCTGAAGAACGCTGCTCATGGGAAGCAGATCCTCTTTGGCCATTCGATGAACCCAGGAGCCTCTGGCTATGTCCATTCCCGGCCTTGAAACTTGGAAGTGCTCACAGTAGAGAGGTCCTGAGCAGCTGGTCTTGGTGGCATCCCCAGTCGAGGCTCCGGCAGGATGCTGACCTCATGGCCTATCTCGGCCCCATGCCCTCTGAGTATCAGAAGGCACTGACCACCATTCCAAATGCCAGGTAGGTCCTGTAGCATCTCAGTGCTGGTGAGGTTTCTGCCTCTTCAAGTCTCAGCGGCAAGCCCAGTCCTCATATGGGATGACATTGGCCTTCCCCAAGGTGTCCAGACAGGACAGACACTCAAAGCAACTGCATTCATTTCCTTGAGAATTACAGCCCCGCAGGGGGACACTGGGCTGCTGTGTCCACACGAGTGCTGCCTGCTTGTTAGTGAGAATGCCTTGCCCTAGCTTTACTGCAGGGTCACTTTATGCCTTTCATGGAAGTTGCAAACTGAAAGCAGGTTTGAGGGCAGAGCTTTACCGTTCATAGCAGGCATTGATGAGCCGCTGCTTCTGGAGCCCTGGAACTGTCAGGAGCTGGCCCCATCTCCAGGAAGATCTATTTCGAATTTTGGTTTCTTCGCCTCCTGTAAGGCTAATTCACCTCTCTCCCTGCCTTCACTCCTGATTTCCCTACTCTTCACCCCTTCACTGACACACAGCTACCTGGGTCACCAGGTCTAAATCCCAGACCTAGCCGAACCACTCCTGGCCAAACCTCCCGTCTGTGATTCAGTCTCTGGCACCTACTCTGTGCCAGGTATGGTGTGGGTGCTAGGGACTCAGAGGCATGCGAGATGCCCAGAGTGTCAGGGTTGCGGGGACAGTCTAGAAAACAAAGCCAGCAAATCTGCAAACAAGATAATTCACATGAGTAACAATTGCCTGAAAGAAAAAGAAAATTCAGTGTGGTATGATAGAGAATGGGTGGCAAGGGGGCCAGAGGGGGCTGCATTAGATAAGGGGGTGGGGAAAGGCTTCAAGGGATGGAACCTGGGCTGGAAAGGGCTGGTGCGTGTAGAGGGTGGTGACCCCAAGCCCACACGCACACCTTCCGTGGGTGGCAGAGGTACAGCCAGGGCAAAGGTCAGGAGGCAGGAGAGAGCTGGGGGTGTGGGAAGGCCTCAGGTGAGACCAGTCCACAGGGGGCACTTCTAAGCCAGGCTTTTGTTCTAATCCTGATGTGAAGGCACTGGGAAGTTTCATGTGGAAAGTAATCGAGTCTGATTTGCATATTTCAAAGTTCACTCTTCATGAAGACAGTATTATCAGGGGTAATGGAGGAAGCACTGACCTTAGGGAAGTGCTGCTGTTGGCTAAGCATGAGCCGATGGCGGCCTGGGAGGGGCCGATAGCAGTGGAGGTGGAGGGTAGGTGAGAGACATTTGGAGGAGAATGGATATGGCAGTGCGTGGGGATACGAGAAAGGACGGAATCAAGGATGAGTCCAAAATCTTTGTCTTGATCAGCTGGGGGGCTGCTGGTTCCATTTCCTTAGCAAGATTGGGAAGACTGGGGAGGAACAGGTTGCAGCAATGGAGCTTGGGTAAGGTGGGGGAAGTTGGGATGGAGGGTAGCCCCTTGACTCCAACCATGGTCCATATCCCTTCCTGGCTCTTCTCAGCTCTACAGTCCAGCCCTCTGGAGCTCTGTGTCCCTGTGCCATCACCCAGGCAGTTCCCTGATGGCACATCCTTCTTGTTCTGAAGCTGGATTTGTAACCCAGTTCAGTCTGCTCCTCCTTCAGGCAGCCTCGGTCACTCTCCAGTCTTCTAGACTCACAGAAGGCTGTTCCTCCCTCCAGGATGCTTCTAGACCCTAGATCCTACAGCACCGTGTTCATCAGCCCTCCCGGGTACAGACTCACTCCTCCTTCACTCACCTGTAGAAGGCCAGCTGGAGAGCCACCTGGATGAAGGCATCGGGGCTGCATTTCTGCTTCTTAATGAATGTTTTCCCGTAGTTGTCAAACTTATAGACAATGAAGTCAAGGTTCTTTACTATTCTGAGAAAGGAAAAGAAAAGACGTTTTCATTGCATGCAAAACAGTATGCATGCACCATGGGGCTTCCCTGGGCTTCTTGAGCCTGGTCTGTGTCCTAGCATTCTGGAAGGTGAGGACTTAGTCCCTGCCCTCCAGGAATGCACTGAAGTGTCAGAGACATGCCTTGACCTATGAAAGTGTCAGAACACACACCATGCCAAGACTACCATGACCCAAGGTGAGCTCAGCTGAGCAGGGTGTCGACTCGACTCTGGAGAGTGGGTGGGGAGGTGGCCTGGCTGTGTTAGTGAGGCCGGGACTCACTGTGTCACAGGTGACATGCCTGGGATTTTGTAATTCACTGTCAGAGTAACAGGAACATTTTCCAAGTCTGCACTGAGACTCTTGAGCACTGGCTGGCACCCATATTGAATAATCTTCTCCTCCGTCAGGAGTCTGGGGTCCAGACTGACTGCCCACTGGAGCAGTGTCCGGCAAGGTCTATGTGCCTCCCCATTGGAGAGCGCATAGCCTGAGTGGGCACCCGAGCCCACATGCACAGCTTCCGTCGGCACTCCATGCTCCCTGCCTGCCTCTCCTTGAAGTATTCCTCCTGCTCACAGCAGATCAGTTCTCAGTGGGGCCGGGTGCTGGGAACACAGGGGAACTTGGAGGAGACCCAGTTCCCACGAGTACTTGCCCCTTAGACCTACCTGTTGACAGACTCTTGGGACAGACTGAGCTCACTATCACCACGGCCACCTGGAAATCTCTCCCCCAAGCTGTGCCCACTCGGGCTTCACTCCCTTGTATGGGCCCCCCTTGTATGGGTCCCTCAGGACCGCCAGGGAAAAGCCTCCTGCTTCCCCATCCATGGGCCTCTCCTGGCTCTCCTCAGCCTCTGGAGGGTGGAGCTGGGGGCTTTGGGGAACGTGGGGTCTGCTCAGGTCCCTGGAAGTGAGTGGACTCCTTCACCCGCTGAGGACTCAGCAGCCCACCAGCTCACTGCCCTGGCCCCTGACTTAGCTCCGGAAAAACCCTGCAAAGCTGAAATGTGAGCACCACTTTATAGAACACCTGAGGCCCCTCCATGCCCACCGAAGCCAGGCGCCCTCCCCGGCAGCTCCCAGTGGAGAAGTCCTTCCCACTCTTCAGCTTCCCAGCCTGGTCACACTCTGTCCTGCTCACATGTGCCCTTCCCACAGCCTCCGTGGGGGCGTCCCCATACCTCCTGCACAGAACTCTCCAGCTGCTCCTTACCATTGGCAGGGCAGGCTCTAGGCCCATAACAGAAGGACAGTGACACTCATCACAGTGCGGCCCAACTGCCTTTTTGTGGCCCAACTCTGGCCATTCTCTCACTTGCTGGTCTCCAAACCAGCCTTCATCATTATGAACCTGTACAAGCTTGAAGAAGCTGCCTTTCTGCCTCTTCCCCGTCTGCTTGCACCATGAACTCCTATCCATCCTTCAAGGCCCATCTCTGCAAGGCCCTCCCTCAAAGTCCTGACAGAGTTCAGCTTCTATATTTTTGTGGGTTCAGGTCAGCATGGCTGTTTCTTCTTTTGGCATTAATCTTACTGTATCACATGATTTGGCCTGGGAGTCTACTTACTCCACTCCAATATGGAGTGCAGGTCCCATGGTACTTAATTTTCTGTGTTCTCATAGCCTTACCACAGGCCTGGTGCACACTAGAGCTCTGCATATGTTTGATGAATGAATGAGCAAACCAGTGAATGAATGCATTGATGTTTGCTTACTGAATGGGAGAATCAACAGCTACAGTGCAGACATGGTTGCCAGGATGCAGCTGCCACCACTGCTCCCTGCCCCAGGCCCTCCTCCCTGGGTCCCGTTAGGGCCTGAATGGCCCCCTCCCCTTGGGGAAAAAGACCCCCTTGTCAAGTTGCAGTGTAAATTCAAGCAAATTGAAATAGCTTGAATTCAAATGACCTATTCAAACCAGTTGTTTTTTACTCCCCCCGAAAGCAGGGGATGATCTCCCGGCCTTGACTCTGCTCAGTCAGGTGAAACTGAAAAAAAAAAAAAGAAAAAATAGCCCTGCGTTTGCATTTTATGGAAATGATGGATACTTCAGCAAGGTTATTTCCCCAGAGTTTTATCTCTCCTTTAGTTTGACTACATTTCCATGAGGGATGGGGAAGAGGTGGAGCCCAAAGGGAGGCAGAGGAGCCGGGGTCTTTGGAAACTTCCAGGGAGCCCTGGGAGCTAGTGGGCAGGGGCAGGGCGGTCCCTAGGTGACCCCTTGAAGGAGACTTCGGTTGTCCTTACCGTTGAAGGTTTTCTGCCGAGGAGGCTAAGTGGCCTTGAATTTCCGGGGAGCATTTCCACCGCAGCCTCCGGGGGGCGGGGAGCTCACTGACAGAGTCTGCTCGGATCAACTTCCTGCTGCTCTGTGTCCTGCGGGCACAGAGGCAACCTCCTGAGGCTCTGCGGCCAGAGAGCTGTGGGAAGCATCGCTTCTTTGCTCTCTGCAATCATCTTAGATGTCAGTGTTTGTGGCCACGGAGTTTCAGGGGGTACGAGCTGCCCCTGAACCACTGTGCAGATGAATAAACTGAGGCCTCCACCAAAATCATTAAGTGGCAGGGCCGGGGTTCCATCCAGTTTCACCTGACTCCAAAACCCATTATTTCTTTTCATTGTTTTCCTATTAGACCATGTTACACCCTTACAGAAGACTTGGAGAGAAATTTAAGAGCAAGCTGTGTTGTTCTCTTCTACAAGGTTTGTGCCTACTAGGCTTGGTTTAGATTTCAATGACCCTAGAGTTTCGTGGAAGAAATTGAAGACTTGGGTGCAGGGAGAAGATTCTAGGAGAGAATGGGTAAAATTGGGAATGGAGGAAGGAACACCGTGTGTTTAAGGCATAGAGGAGCCCTGCTGGGAAGCTAAGAGGGACCCAGCCTTGGGATTTGGAAACAGTGAGGCTCAGAGAACTCCCTGTGTGGTGGGGCAGCTGTGGGCCTGGCCCTGACTCAGGATAAGCAATAGGTGTCGATGTAGGCTTCCCCTCTCTCAAGGCAGAGGTTCCTGAGAATTCCTTGCCACACTTCTCCCTGACTGCCGTAAATCTGCTGCCTCCTATTCATGGCCCATGAAGCACATGATGTCTCATTCAAAGCTGGGTTTCAAATTCATCGTGTGTGTGTGTGTGTGTGTGTGTGTAGTACACAATTTTTTTCAAATTCATCTTTTGCTAAGACACTTTCCAGACTGACACAGCCCCCAGCGACCACCCATATTTTTTTTGGCCCAGCATGGCATCCCTGGGCTCCAGACTCACATGTGCTTGAGCAGATGCTCGGTGCACTGCACCAGGACGATGCCATCGAATGGGGAGTGTTCGCATACCACACCACAGGTGCCGTCTCGGCCCACCACAAACTGCAACAAGAAACAGGTAGTGGGCGACCATGGGAGAGAGTCAGCATTGCAAAGCAGCCCCTTGGCCCCAGGTCAGGCCCCTGGCTTCTCAGGGCTCCTCTCCTCCAGGGACACCAGAATACATTATTTCCTGAAGAAAACACTGCACATGATTGCAGTGGCCTGAGAATATGAGAATCCAAGACTGCTCTGCACTCGCGACCTCTTTCCCATAAAGGCTCTGGGCAGTGAAGGTGAAGCCCCAAGTTCCCTGACTGAGCAGTCCAGGGATTCCTGAGGAGCTCATCCCGCATCTGCGCAGCTGCCCTTGGGGGGATGGGCGAGGCCCTTCAGCCCTGTTTCCCGTCATAGCTCGCATCGCAGGCACCATCCTGCAGTGCTTTATGTGACTATTTGTCTGATGGACCCTGTTTGTTTTGACCACCATTGATGGCCAATAATTGTGTGGAATGAGTGACAATGAAAAATAACAGTCTGTTTTGGATGGTAAGCAGATTCCTAGGGAGAAATGAAATATCCCTTGACAGTAGTGAAGGAAAGATGAAGAAGTAAAGAAGGTGCGAAGAAAGGATGAAGAAGTGAAGGAAAGATGAAGTGAAGGAAAGAGATACGGAAGATGCTCCACGAGTTGCCGCCTGGGCTTCGAGTCAGAGACCCACGTGAAGTTTTGCAGCCATGAGAGCCTAAACGAGACACGTCAACTCTCTGGACTTCAGTTTACTGTCCTTGAAAACAGACCCGGTAAGGCCCAGCTCATGGATTGAGAAGCGGATTGGAGAGGAGTTGTATGAAGGATCCATAGGAGCTGTAGAGATTACTTACGACTTTTTTTGTGTGACTTACAAAGACTGTGTTTAGCTGGCCTGAGAAAGGAACATACCTAGTGCACAAAAATAGTGGGAGAAAATAATGAGGACAAAATTTGTTTTTTTTTTTTAAGCATCGTTATCTGTGAGAGCTTTATTTTGAAGTATTGGTAGGTGAAATTATTTGCTTTAACGTGATTCAGCAGTAAATAAATAATAAATAATCTGGAGGAAACAAATGAACCAAGGTTGGCAATATGTACATGCTGCTTTTGAATATGCTTGAAAATGTCCATGATAAAAGTTAAAATATCCAGAGCTTTTGCTGTCTTTATCAAAATACTCTTTCCTCTGGAAGTCCTGTGGCTTCCTTTCCATAGGGAGAAGCAGCAAGATGAAGGATTAAATGCAGAGAATATGACTTCTTGTCATTATTTTTTTTTTATAATGAGGAAGTTAATTGTCTCTCTCTTCCAACAGCACGCACTCATTGTGACTTGTTTACCTATGTAGATAATTTATTTTCATAATTTTATAATTAAATTTTACAATAGAAAACTTATATCAGGAAATATTTTAAACATCTAACAGAAAATTTAGGATTTTTAAGTTTTAGAAATTTATTTTCAAGTTTTATGTTCTGTCACGTTTCTTTCTTTCTTTTTTTTTTTTTTCATTTTATTTAAAGTGTAATGCAAATAAAGCAGGCTGCCTAGTAGCCCACCACACCCAAGAGATACTCATTCTTTATCTCTAAATGAACAAAACAAGCAACCTTTGGAGTTTTACTAAAGTCTCTACCAGGGCACCATACCATTCCACATGTCCCGAGCTGCCTCTCTCCTGGTCTCCTCTCAATCTCTCGCCTTGTGTGTCAGATCCCTGGATCTTTACTCCCATTCTACAAAGAAACTCACTTCCAGAGCTTCTCCCCAAACTCACCCCTTGCAGACCCTCCCCTCCCACCCCCAGTGTCCCCTGCCTTGCTGTCCTGAGACCAGCTCTCCACCATCTTGAATTCAGGTCCATGCAGCCCTGCTGGCTTCTCCGGCTCGCCTGATAATCTGTCCTGCTGACAAAAAGAACCTGGAGGTCAGCATAGACTAACCCATAAGAGACGGTGGGGAGGGCTGTGCCCACCCCCGCATTAGTACTTATCTGTGCCTGTCACTAAAAGGAAGGAAGGAAAGAAGGAAGGAAAGCAGTGTCTTTTAAAAACTGCTACCAAGGCTGAGTTCCAGATTCTGTGTATGTATTATATCGGTTCACCCCGACAGCTGCTCCGTGAAAGATGATAAGCCATTAGCACCACTGTGGAGGCTAAAACAGCTGGCCCAGCAGCCGGAGAGCATATCAGAAATAACGGAACCAGTATGCAAACCAATAAAAAGGAGAACCTGCAGAATGTAGGCACAGAGAGAAAGGAAAACGAGATGTTGTCTAGATATGCTTATCAATGTGAGCTTTGCTAACCCAAAGTAGAGAGATGTTTTGTTTTTGCGTGCTGTTTTATACTATATGGCATATAATATAAAAGTGTAGTGACTTTAAAATAAACAAGACTAGGTTCAGGATTGGCATGTTGGGGGAATAAAAGGAAGATGGCAGAACGGGAATGAATGATTTGACCTTGACTTACTTCGTCCTGTCTGCACGGGTATTTTTCTCTAGGCCAAAATAAATTTCTTGCTTCTAGGCTGACATCATATAAATGAACATATATGAGTTATTTTATCTCACTTATGATCTTTCTTCCATGGAGATGCTGGGCTGTTCTACTTCTCAGGGATTAAGGGAGGTATGTTGAAATCGCCAGGCCATGGGGGTGGACATCCAAAAAGCTGACAGCTCTGGGCATCAGACATTATTCTTTCAGAATGCATTAAGGATTTGTTCAGTGGGGCTGTTGTACTCTCCTACTGCTGGCACACCCCCACCTGACAGGTGTGATGGGTGATGGGAAATGGGCCTCAGGTGTGGCCCAGACCTTCGTGGCACAGGCGGCAGGAAGGTTACGGAGTTTGAGTTGGGTTCAGCCACTGGTTCCTGAGAAAAGTTCTGGCTGGTCCAGAGATTGACATCAACAGCGCATCTCAGACCGCTCCGGCAATCCTAACCCTTCAGACCCAGCCTCTCGGGCAACAGAAGCCAGTGAGTGTGCCTGCCAGATGCAAGCACGTGCGGGCCTGGGCACCGGGCTGTGCCCGCTTGCCTGCTCACTCTCTTGCTGGGGGCATGGCTGTGCTCTTGCAGGGCCACCTGGACCGCTTACCTGCAAGGACTTGTCGTACCAGCGATTGGCCCCGTTCTTGCTGTACCCTCCGCCGTGAAGGAGCTGGAGTGCCCTGTGGGTGTCGCTGAGCTCCACGCCTCCTGGCGCATCCAGACACACAAGGCAGATGCAGCGCTCAATCATGTCCAGCGAGTCCCGGTTGGTGGAGTCTGCAGGGGAGGCAGGCACAGCCCTAGCACCTGTCCCACTCCAGGCCAGGCTTCCCTGCTCAGAGCCCCAGACAGGACAGGGCAGCCCCATCTTCTGGGATCACACCAAGACCCAGGTCTTGAGTGGCCCTGACCCCCACCCTGTCCCACTGTGGGTGGGCAGTGACGTCAGCCAGAGTGTCCTGAGCCTCTGTCCTATCCCAGGATCCCAACTTATTTGCATGGTCCCTGCAGGAGCCCTGCCCTCCAGCTGTGACTAGCTGTCCCCCAGATGTGTGGGCTATTGGTCCTGCATGCCAAGATGAAGTGGGATGCTTAGACCCTCAAGTCAGCCCACATCAGTGGAGGGGCCCCTAATCCCCCACCCAACAGCACCCTCCACTCGGGCTCCTGTGAGCCACATCTGTGTGTAGGCATGCTTGTTTGTGCTGAACTATGACTTTCAGACATCTAAACTGCAATTTCAAAACAGTTGTTGCAATTTTAAAATTAGGCAATTTCACATTAAAACCTGAAGGAAGTGTATTGCTCACCTCCCTGCCCTCAAGCTGTTGGTTCGGAGGCAGAGCTGTAGACAGAAGGGCCAGGCTGCTCCGAACCTGCATGTGGATGAGCTCATAGGAACAGTTTTGGACTAATGGATCCAAAGGAGCTCCAAGCCTGGCCCACAGCTAGCTTTTGTGTTAGCCTCTACCAATTCCCAGGCTCCTCTAGACATTCTCCTACAGGAAGCAGGTTTCAAAAGGGAATCCCCCTCCCCGGTGGCACTGGAAGAGTACAGACAAGGACGGTTCTTCAGGAGCGGGAGTCAGGCACAGAGGATGTGACTTCACCAAGGACACATGCGTTCCTCCCAGAGAGCACCAGAAGCTGCCCTCCCTGGCAGCTTCCTCCATGGGGCAGAGGGAGGTTCACTAAGCCCACCTGGCAGGACCTGTTGGGGCCAGGCCTGCTCCCGCTGCCTGTTCCTGTTTCTTCCAAACAGGAGTCCATTGTGCTGACGATGTTCTCTCCTCTGCTCCGTACTGGGTGTGGGAGTGCACAGCCTGCCTCTTGGTTTCAAGTTCACCAAAAGTTAAAAAATCCACCCAAAGTTTAACATATTGGTTTAAAATTCCAAGGAGTCACTTCAAGACCCAATGGTGAGGACTGCATATCACCAGGAGAGCTTGACCTTGGGGCTGGATGCTGGGACAGGATGAGGCAGTAGGGGTGAGAGTGCTCTGTGTGTGGGAAGATGGGGTGCATGGCATTTGCAGGCAAAGGTGCATTACATGGTAGAGACTCCTAGTTGCACACTACATGTCCTTTCCTTGCTCGTAGAACCCCTCCCTGGTTTTTAGCTTGGTACATGGGTAATCAACCAGAGCTATACCTCGCAGCCTCCCTTACAGCTAGGGGTAACCAGGTGTCTAAATTCTACAAGCAAGATCTCAAAAAACTACACAACAGCTTCCGGGGAACCTCCTCAAAGATAACTAGCATGTGCTCTTTGTCCTGCTTCCCACCTTCCTCCATCCTGCTGCCTGGATCGCGGATATGACGGTGGGAGCTCTCGCCTGCGTTTTGCCTTCCTCGGGCGTGTGGACAGCTCCCCTTCCCAGGGTGGTAAGTCAATCTTTAAGACTATCCCCTAGGTCTTCTCAATGCCTGCTGGGTACACAGAAGCTAACTGCACTGGTCTTTGCTCTGCCCAGGTGAATTCTCCAAGTTCACCAGGAGTGTCCACAGATGCCTTTGCCTGAAAGGAGTCTCCAGGCCCCATGCATCCCCTTTCTCTCACTTTTTGCAAATTCTGGGGAACGAGATGTTTCTCACAGCAGACCTTCCACTCTGGGAAGCCAGCCTGGCCTTGGGACATCCTCTCTTCCTTCCTGTCGAGGATGAGGCTTTGGGAACCCTGTGCTTTCAGAACCCCTCCTGGTCCCTATATGGGCAGGATGCCTCCTCACTCTCTGCATGGCCTCTTGGACTTCCCTGCCTCAGTCTCATCAGCATCAAGGATCTGGCCATGCCCTGAGGATCTAAGCATAAATGAGAGCCAGCCCAGGCCCTGGTGAAACTCCCCTTCTTGTAAACTCCTTAAGCGGATGCAGTCACCACATTACCCTCTCAGAACCTGAAACCGCTTCTGCTGCCCACAAGGGAGAATCCAAATTTCTAAACACGGCACCGCGGGCTCCATGGCTTACCTCTGCTGCCCCTCAAGGCCACCTCCTTCCCTCCCCAGATCCCTGCATGGACCTCACAGACAACCTCCTGCCCCTCCCTGATCCTGTGCACATCCCATCTCCTCCTCATCGTGCAGGCTGTGCCCAGGACAAGGCCCTTCTTCTCCTCCTCTGCCAATGAAAGCCCTCCCTGAGCTCCCTCATCCTCTGGCAGTGCCAGCCTTGCCCTGGAGAGCTCCTGACACGCAGAGCATGTGGCCTCCACAGCTTGCTCAGTGCAGATGTGGAACCTGCACTCTTGCCAAGCTAGCCTTATATAGCACCAGAGCCCAGAGATGCTCCCCAACCCCTGCCCACCATTCCCTGCTGCACAGCATATGACCCCACTGCCATTCCCAGACCACCATGCTTTGGACAGTCAGCACTTGCAGCCTCTGGACCCCTGGTCTGGTCCCCTTCCCCATATCAGGACTCATCATGGGTGGAGCCTGGTCCCTCTGCACAAGGCAAGCACAGCCCATGCTGGGTAATGGACTTTAGTGTGCTTCCCTTGGCCTGGCCCAGGTAGAGTTGGGATCTGTGGACTCAGTTCACAGAGGGGGCCTGGAGGTGCCCAGCTGGCTACTGGGAAAGGGAAAGACCATGTCCTCATGAAGGGCAAAAACCAACTACTTTGAGGCTTTGAGCTTCATGGGTTGATGTGGGAGTGGGGGTAGGGCGAGGCTGGGACAAGGTAGGGCTTCTTCCTCTCTGCAAGGCCCCCTGCTCTGCCCTTCTCCCCTCCTTAGGCATCCCTGCAGATGGCCATGGTGCTCAGTCCTGCACTATGTGCTGGGCTAGGGGTCCCTGCAGGCTGCTAGGCTAGCCAGTGCCTTCAGAGCCTTGGGGAGGCTTTGGTCAGGTCTGGGTCAGGCTCAGATCAGCAAAGAAGAAGGGAGAGGCATGCCAGGAGGTGTATAATAGTGCAGGGTGGTAGGTGGGGGGTGGGACAGTGGTTTGGATGGCCAGGGAACAGATCCCCGGGCTTGTAGGCAGAGCTTGTGAGTGATCGGCTTGACCTCCAGCTTATGGGTGAAGGCATGCAGGATTTAGGTGGGGCTAGAAGAACATAATGATGTGATGCTATTAGTTAACCTTTGTTGAGCACCTACTATGTGCCAGGTATCAATCTAAACATGCACGTTGATGCATATGAGATAGGTATCATTGTCATGCTTCCTTTATAGGTCAGGAGCAGAGAAACCAAATATCTTGACCTTAGGCCATTTATAAGGTTTCTCTTGTAAACAGGGATGATAATAATCACCCACTAAGTGGAGAGAGCTGGATTTGATCTCAGGCATCCAACCCCAATGCTCAGGTTCATCAACAAGGACTATGAATGCCCAGCTCAGTCATGTGACTTTAGCCAGCAACAACAGGGAGTACTGAAGGATCATGGAAGAGCTCAGTCTGGTCAGAGCAGAGTCTAGGATACCTGGCAGCTTGGGAGGCCAGCCAAGCCGGGGCCATGGGCAGCTTGAATGCTGCACACTTCACCCCTGTTAGTCGTACCTCAGGGTGAACTCTGAGAGCCCTGGCTCGGTAGCTGCCTTCACCAAGGGCTCCTTAAAAATAGCCCCAAAGCCAGTGCGGAGTGGGCAGACTGCAGCTCCTGAGGCAGCCCACAGCATGCCTGCTCAGCCAGGTGGCTGGGAGCAGGCCTTGATGCAGGCTCGAGGCAGGAGGGTGGAGGCCTGGCACACTCCTTTTCAACTGGGCAATGCAAGGAAAGAATGCCCTCGTCACCTCCAGGCAGGAGAGGCAGATTGTGAGGAAGCACTGAGGCCTTGCCATCACGTGCAGGCTCTGCAGGGCCCAGGAGCCCAGCACTGCCCAACAGGAACCAGGTCCTGGCTCATTAGACAGGGTGAAATGGGAGCGGGACAGCAGAGAGGGAAGCCAGGTGGCCTTGCAAATGAACTCCCTGCATATAAGTAGCTGATCAGTCAAATGCTGACAAGTTTATCGTGTAAGGCAGAAAATGAACACTACACCCAAGCTCATCCACCATGACTGTGGCCCAAATGTAATGGAAACACGGGACAGCGGGCTGAAGGCACACGGCAGGAGCCATTTGTCTTGTGGCATCCTCATTGAGCACATCGAGGCTCCTTTAAAGTGGTGAATCAATCTTCCTCAGGGAGCCCTGCTTAACAGTGAGAGATGGGGACTGAGTAATAGGAGGAGCTTGCTCTGACACCCACGCCCAAGGAGGGAGCTGACAGCTTTGGTAGTGTGGAAATTCCAGAGGCCAGGAGGCTTTGGGGAGCCCTGAGGCTAGCATTAGAGGTTGGAAACTTACAGGCTGAGACTCGGGTGAGCACAGATAAAACAGCACCTGGTACCTCTGTGCAGGGCTGCAAGACTCAGGTGCAGTTCTTTAATGTGCACTACTGTGTACAAGTACCCCCAGACATACACCACCCTCTCTGGGACACTTGCCTTTGCTTGCTGTGATTTATTCCCTGAGGAGTTAGCACAAGTCAGATTTCTATGCCATGCCTATCCTCCTTCTCACAGTCCAGGAGATGGATGAACTGGGCTCTTTCTCGGGGGCTTAGACCTTCTTAACCTTTCCCAATCCCATCTGAGCATCTTTCCTCCCCAGATGAAGGAGTACGTTCTTCTTTTGGGAGGTAAATCTGCCGTTGCACATCTCATATTCTTCCCGACTCTGTGGCCTAGGGGGTGATCTTTATGCTGTCGGTCCTCAGAGACTATGAGAATTCAGATAGAAGTATTTCTTACTCTTGCAAAACAGAACTGCTTTGACTTGAGTTACATCAGGCCCCTTTCAAGAGCTCTGGATGGAGAGTCTTCCGATTCCAGGAACATACACTTTTCCCCATTCTTCCCCCTAAAAACTTGGACGTTTTATTTCAAACAAAAGTAAGAAGACTCTGAAAGATGGAGGGAAGAAGGCAGACCAGCCAGAGACCTCAGAACCCAAGGAACATCGTAGCAGCAGATTCTCTGGGTATTACAGACTGAATTTTGTGCCCTGAAAAGTCATACGTTGAAGCTTCAGCTCTCAGTGTGATTCTGTTTGGAGGGAGGGCCTTTACAGAGATAATTAAAGTTAAATAAAGTCTTAATCTAACAGAACTGGTGTCCTCATAAGAAGAGAAAGAGATACCAAGCATGTGTGCACAGAGAGAAGGCCATGTGAGGACACAGTGAGAAGGTGGCTTGTAGATGCCTACCCTGTGACACCTTCATCTTGGACTTCCAGCCTTCAAAACTGTGAGAAATACATGTCTGTTGTTTAAACCACCACTCTGTGGTATTGTTATGCCAGCTGTACAAACTAATACACTGTGGGGTTTTGTTTGTTTTGTTTTGTTTTTTACCTAAAATATCCAACTTGCAGTTGAAGAACCCAGCAACGTAAAAACACAAGTGAGTATAGTTAAAAACAAACCATCAACAAAAGCCTGCTCTCTCTAGTCAAAGGATCAGAACAGCAAGACATAAAACTTTTAGGTAATAACCATTCTACTTCAGCCAAACACCATAGAGAAAAACTGTGTCATCCCTCCCTCCCCCAACACCCTCACCGGCAAAGGCCAAGTGGAGAGCCCAGATGTCTACCATCACCAGTCAGTAATGAGGCATCTCAACTTCTGGGGGCATCAGAGAAGACACGGTCTCAGATGGAAGCTGGCACTTCCATCTCCATTGGGCAATAACCAGCCCTCCCTCCTTTTCCCCACACAGCTTTAATAGAGACCGTGTAGGGAGCTTGAACTCCACCCCTCAACCCTGCAGTAATAAGGAGCCCCCTCCCCCAGGGTGTCAACAGAGACCCAGTGAGGAGCCTGTGCTTCCATCTCCACCTGGTTATAACCTCCCCCATTCTCTTGCTGGACCTGTGTCAGAGGAAGCCAGCTAAAACATGCTTAAATAAGATCCCAAGTCTCATAACACAGTATATCCAAGTTTCAACAGAAAATCACTCATTCTACCAAGAGCTAGGAAAATCTCAGTTTGAACACGGGAGGTGGAGGCTGCATTGAGCACGCCACTGCACTCCAGCCTGGGCAACAGAGTGAGACTCCATCTCAAATAAATAAGTAAGTAAGTAAGTAAATAAATAAATAAATAAATAAATGAAAATTAAAAGAAAAATAAATAAAAAGCAGTTATAAAAAAGCCTTAACAAGCAATTTTAACACATTTGAAACAAATGAAAAAAGAAAAAGAAAAAGGAAGTCTCCACAAAGAAACAGAAATTCTCAGCAAGAAAATAGAAGATATAAGAAGAACCAAATAGAAATGTTAGGACTGAATAATAGAATAACCAATATAAAAAGCACAGTGGATGGACTCAGCAGTAGAACCTCGGGAGAAGAGAAAAGAATCAGTGAACCTGAAGACAGAACAACACTGATTAGACTGGGGGAGAAGAAACAGAGTCTAAGTGCCTTTGAGACAAAAGATGATGTTTATGTCACCAAATTCCCAGGAGAGGAGAAAGAGGGCAGAGCAGAAAGAACTCAGAGAAATAATGGCTAACACATCCCCAAATTTGGCAAAGGACACACATCTAAAGATTCAGGAAGATAAGTTAACCCCAAACGCGATTAATTCAAAGAAATATACACCAAAACATACCATAGTCAAACTTTTGAAAACTAAAGACGAAGGAAAAATCTTGAAAGCAGCAAGAGAGAAATGATTTTATATATATATATATATATACATGCACACACACACACATATATATGTGTGTGTATTACATATACATATACACACATATATACACACACATCCATATATATATACACACACACACACACACATACTATAGGAGAAAACAACTAGGACAACAGCAGATTTTTTTTTTTATCAGAAACCATGAAGATCAGAAGGAATTGCCATAATATTTTGTAAGCGCTGAAAAAAAAAGAACTATCAATCCAGAATTCTATAAGAAAAAATATCCTTCAGAAATGAAGAGGGGGAAATCAAAACATTTTCATATGAAGAAAACTAAGAGAATTTATGCCAAGCAGACATATCCTGAAAGAATGGCTAAAGAAAGTAGGTTTCTTTGTTTGTTTTTGTTTTTGTTTTTTGCGATGGAGTCTCTTGCTGTCACCCAAGCTGGAGGGTGCAGTGGCCCAATCTTGGCTCACTGCAACCTCCGCCTCCCAGGTTCAAGCAATTCTCTGCCTCAGCCTCCTGAGTAGCTGGGATTACAAGTGCCCACCAGCACACCAGACTAATTTTTGTATTATTAGTAGAGACAGGGTTTGTCTCTACTTGGCCAGGCTGGTCTTGAGCTCCTGACCTCATGATCCACCCACTTCAGCCTCCCAAAGTGCTGGGATTATAGGCGTGAGTCACCGCAGCTGGCCCCTAAGAAAGTTTTTTTTTTAAAGAAAGGAAATGATAAAAAGAGAAACACTGGAACATCAAGAAGAAAGAAAGAACAATAGAAAGGGTAAATATCTGAGTAAATAAATTCATTTTCATTCTCCTTTCAAGTCTTCTAAACTATGTTTCAGTGTTGAAGCAAAAATCATAAAATTGCCTGATGTGGTTCTAAATGTATATAGAGATAATATTTAAGACAAGTGTATTATAAACAAAGGAGAATAAAAGGTGGTAAGCTTTCTACACTTCACTAGAACTGGTAACATTTCAACACTAATAGACTGTGATAAGTTATGTATATACAAGGTAATACTTATAGAAACTGTTAGAAAAAGCTATACAAACAGATAATACTAAAAAAGTTACAGGTAAATCAAAATTGAATTCTAAAAAATATTCATGTAACCCACAGGAAGGCAAGAAAAAGAGAACAATAATTGGAAAACAAAAACTAAAATGTCAGAGTTAAGCCCTAACACATTGATAATTATGTAAAGTGTAAATGTTCTAAATACACCAATTAGAAGACAGAGATTGATGGAATATATTATAAAACATTACCCCAGCTATATGCTGTCTACAAGAAATGCACATCAAATATAATGATATAGATTGGTTATAAGTAAAAGGAAGGAAAAACATAAAGCATGCAAACATTCATCAAAAGAAAGCAGAAATGGCTATCTTAACTTCAGGTAAAGTACACTTGAGCAAAGAAAATTTACCAGAGACATAGAAGGGCATTATATAAAAGTAAAGGATAAATCCTCCAAGAAGACATGGCAACCCTAAATGCATCTGTACCAAGCATACTATAAAATATGTTAAACAAACTCTAACAGAACTGAAAGGAGAAATACACAAATCCACAATTGTACTTGGAAACTGTAACACTGCTCTCAACAATTGTTAGAACAACTAGACAGAAATTCAGCAAGGACGTACAAGAAATCAACAATATCATCAATCATTCTCTTCAAATACCCATGGAACCTATGCCAGGATAGACTA
Organism: Theropithecus gelada; assembly: GCF_003255815.1. Taxonomy (NCBI): domain Eukaryota; kingdom Metazoa; phylum Chordata; class Mammalia; order Primates; family Cercopithecidae; genus Theropithecus; species Theropithecus gelada. The sequence continues at coordinate 44,211,180 of NC_037677.1, forward strand.
TATCCAGGGCCATAAAACAACCGTCAACAAATTGAAAAGAATTAAAGTCATTCAAAATGTGTTATCTGACCACAGTGGAATCAAAGTAGAAATCAGTAACAGAAAAATAACGTAAAAAGTTCCAAACATTTGGAAACTAACCAACATGCTTCTAAACAATTAACGGGTCAAAGAGGGAGTCTGTATTAGTCTGTTTTCACACTGCTATAAAGAACTACCTGAGACTGGGTAATTTATGAATTAAAAGGTTTATTTTACTCACAGTTTTGCACGGCTGGGGAGGCATCAGGAAACTTACAATCATGGCAGAACGAGAAGGGGAAACAAGGACCTTTTTTCCATGGCAGCAGGAGAGACAGAGAACAAGGGGGGAACTGCCAAGCACTTTTAAACCATCAGATCTCCTGGGAACTCACTCACTGTCATGAGAACAGCATGGGGGAAACCGCTTCCGTGATCCAATCACCTCTCACCGGGTCCCTGCCTTGACATGCGGGGATTACAATTCGAGATGAGATTTGGGTGGAGATTTAGAGCCAAACCATATCAGAGTTTTAAGGGAAATTTTAAAAAATACACTGAAATGAATGAAAACTAAAATACACCAAATGAAAATTTGTGAAATACAGCTAAAGTATTGATGAGAGGAAAATTTATAGCATTAAATGCTTACATTAGAAAAGTCTCAAATCAATAATTTCTTACCTGAAGAACCTAGAAAGAGAAGAGCCGGAAAAAACCCAAAGCAAGCAAGATGAGGGAAATAATAAAGAGCAGAAATCAATACAACTGAAAACAGGAAAAAAATCAACAAAAAGAAAGGTAGTTATTTTAAAAGGCCAATCAAATTTATAGAGAGACTGACAAAAAAAAAAAAAACAGAGAGAGAGAAAGACACAACCACCAATATCAGGAATGAAACAAGATATTACTACAGATCCTGCAGACATCAAAAGTATAATGAGAGGATACTATGAACAATTCTATACACGTAAATCTGACAACTTACATGAAATCCCTTGAAAAGTATAAGCTATCACAATGCATTGAATATTATGATTATTTGAATAGCCCTATAATTATTAACCCATTTATGCTGGAGGTTGCAAATTTTTTTGTGAAAAATCAGACCTTGGTGATGACCTTAAGCAGTAGGATATAAATAACTCCCACAAGCTTAGCGTTCTAATAATGGAACACTAGGCATAAATGAGTTAAGGATATTGAATTAGCAACATTAAAAGTCCCCAAAAAGAAATCTCCAGGCCCAAATAATTTCACTGACGAATTCTACCAAACATTTAAGGAAGAATTGATACCATATTTATACAATCTCTTTCAAAAAATATAAGAGGAGGGAACATTTCCCAATTTATTTTATGAACCTGGTATCCTGATACCAAAAGAAGAGAAATACAGTACAACAAACAAACAAAAAACCGAACCAACTATAGACTAGTGGCCCTCACAAATATAGATGCAAAAAATATTGAACTACATATTAGCAAGTAGAATTAAGCAATATATGAAAAGAATTATACACCATGACCAACTGGGGCTCATTTCAGGGATTCAAGGCTGGTTCAATATCTGAAAATCAATGAATGTAATCCACCACATTAACAGACTAAAGAAAAAAATAACATGATTATATTAACTGATACAGTAAAAACATTTCACAAAATTCAACATCCATTCATGATAAAATCTCTTATTAAACTAGTACCAGAAGGGAACTTCCTTGACTTAATAAAGAACATCTACAAAAAGCTTAGAGCTAACATCATATTTAAAGGTGAAAGACTATAATTGAGTTTTGTACGTTAATCTTTTATATTGCAACCTTGCTGAATTCATTTATTCTAGGCGTTTTTGGGGTTGTAGATTTGCTACTATTTTCTACATACATAATCATGTCATGAAAATAGGGATCATTTTATTTTTTTTCTTTCTGATCAGTATCCCTTTTATTCCCTTTTCTTGCCTTACTGCACTGACCAGAACTCCAGTACTGTGTTAAACAGAGTGGTAAGAGTAGGTATCCTCTTATTCCTAATCTTAGGGGGAAAGCATTCAGTCTTTCACCTTTAAATAAGATGTTAGCTATAAGCTTTTTGTAGATGTTCTGTATCAGGTTGAGGAAGTTCCCTTCTGGTCCTAGTTCTCTAAGAGATTTTATCATGAATGGATGTTGAATTTTGCCAAATGATTTTACTGTATTGATTAATCATATTATTTTTTTCTTTAGTCTGTTAATGTGGTGGATTACATTGTCTTCACATCTATCAAAATGATTAAAATAAAAAATAGTGACAACACCAAATGCTGGTGAAGATGCATAGAAACTGGATTATACATATATTGCTGACAGGAATGTAAAATGGTACAGTCACTCTGGAAAACATTTTAGCAGTTTCTTAAAAAACTAAACATACAACTATGGTGTGACCTAGAAATTTCATTCCTGGGCATTTTTTTCCAGTAAGTGAAAACATAGGTTCACACGAAAACCTGTACACAAATGTTCACAGTAGCTTTATTTTTAATAGCTCGAAACTGGAAACAACCCAGATGTCCTTTGACAGGTAAATAATGAAAGAAACTGTGATACCTAGCACCGTGGAATATCACTCAGCAATAAAAAGGAAAGAACTGTTGATACATGCAACAATTTGGATAAATCTCCATCCAGAGAATTATGCTGTTTGAGAAAAGCCAGTCCCTGCATCATACATGCTATATGATTTTGTGTATATAATATTCCGGAAGCAATAAAATTATTGAAATAGAGAACAGATTTGTGGTTGCCCAGGAGTTAAGAAGGGGGTGAGGTGCTTGTGGTTATAAAAGAGCAGCATGAGGATCCTGGTGGTGATGGAATGTTCCATATCTTGACTGTATCAATGTCAGTATCCTGGTTGTGATATTGTACTATAGTTTTGGAAAATGCTACCGTTGGGGGAAGATGGGTACATGTGAGATCTCTGTATTGCTTCTTACAACTGGATGCTAATCTACAGTTATCCCAAAATAAGTATAATTTAATTTAAAAAAAAGAACTTAAGAAACAAGAAGTGCTCTTTCTTCTGGGTTCTAACCACTCTTCCCACAAAGGCAGGGGATATAAAGAGCTGTAATGCTTCCAGAACTGGCAGAAAGGATGGTGGGGGAGAAAGGCAGGAGATATAAAAACAAAAACAAAAACAAAAACCCACCTCCCAGCTGTCTTGTACCCCAAACATTATTGTGCTGCACATAAAATGGAAAACGAGGGCCAGAGAGATGGTGACCAGGAGAAGGTAAAGATAGAGGAGCCCAGTGTGTGTGCACACAGAGAGTGGTATGTGGATGGCCCAGGAAAAGCAAAATGCATCGCAGAGTTCATAGGGATTAGGATTCCATGCAAAGAGCAAAGCAGCCCGAGGGCCCATGGGCCCCTGCCTCTGACCACAAGGACAGTACTCATGTTCAAGTTCACCAGATTTTTCCAGAGGGCTTGTGGGCATTGGGCAAAGCATCCCCAGGGTGATCCCCAAATCTAATAAGAGCTACCATTTAGCCAACACCCTCTGTGTGCCAGGCGCCAGGCCATCTGCTTTACAGCCCATCCCCTTGGTCCTGCCCACAGGGCAGACTGCTATCTTCATATAGACTAGGAAGCCCAGGCCCCAGGCCCCAGGAGACAGCAGCCACGGTAAGTCAAATGCAGGCCTCTTGCCCTGGACCACTTGCCTTTCCTGCCTGGATGCTCTTGTCCCCAAAGGCCTTCATTCTTCTACTGACGGAGGGAGGCATTGGCCCAGCCCCTTCCCAGAGCAAGAAAATCACATTCAGTCTTGAGAGCTCGGGAGGTATTTCTGGGCCAATTAAATCAGAGAGGCTGTTAGTGCTAATGTGTAATTGGTTTTAAAATCAGCAGACATGCCTAGCTCTGGATGGCAATATGTAAATAGCAAAATGCCCCCATCCTGAATGGTTCTTGTAAACCATGACCATGGCCTTCTGCAGCTGTAGCCGCCTTCTGTCAGTTCCCTCCTTGCAAGCAGTGGCTCAACTCTAATTGACTGTCGGGGATAAATATTTACGGGACTGTGTAAACGAAGAGCATCTGCCTCTGAGGTCTGGTCGCAGGCTCTTCATGGCAGCACCCGGGAAAGCTAGCGGGCTGGGGGGCTCTCCAAGCGGCCATCCTTTTCCTACAAATTGACAAGTGCTGTAGTCTCCCAGACTCGGGGCCGAATGTCTAATTAAATTTCCAGACCAGGATAAAGGGTTGGCTCCTCCTGGGTTCAGGAAGGCCACAGCTTCGAGGCGGTGGGGAGGGAGGTCCTAACAGGGTGTGTAGACTCCCTCTGAGGCCCCAAGCCTGTCTTCAGAATCCCACCCAGCCTCCTTGGCACTGCAGATCTCAGGCTGTCTAGGCAGACGCTCCCTTCCAGTGCCAGACACTGCTTCACCACCGGCCACCCCTAAGGGAGACAGACGCAGCCTCTTCCTTGGTTCAGTGGGAACGAAATCCCACCTCACAGGTGTAACGAAAGACAGAAGGTGCCCAGGACAGAGCAAGCACAGAGGGGGACCTGGATGCACTCCTAATATCAGAGTAAGCAGGTCCCAGGCTGGGCTGCACGTGAAAACACCAGAGTACTATAAAAATAGACTCCTTGACCCCACTCTGTCCCTCTGGAAAATCACTGGGGCCCGGGAATCTGTTTTATTTTGTTTTATTAAGGAATGCTCTAGACAATCCTGATGTCATCATCCAACCCCAATCTGCAATCAGGGCTGAGTCACACTGGCCTCAGCACACCTGGCTTTAGCCCCAAGTTCCTCTGTGGACGTGGCCTCCCAGCCCCTCAGGACTCTGTCTGAACTGCTGCTTTGGTTTAGCCTGTGTATCCTGGTGCCTTGGGCCCCCACCAGGCTGAGAGGAGCTCAGCTTGGCCAAGGCCTCCTGCCAGCAAGTGCTTGCCTGGACTCTGTGCCCCTGGGCACTGTCCCTGTACCCAGGCTCCAGGAAGTGGGGGCAGGATCTTAGGGCTTCAGCTGAGAGGGTTGGGAGCTATGCTCCCCTAAAATAGACCAACCCATTCCATGGAGTTAATCAGGATACTGCTGTGGGTCAGAAAGCACCTAAGCCCCAACAGCGACAGCTGGGCAACCACTCTGGGGGCTCCCTGGCTCCCCCATCACCCCACTCCCCAGGCCACATGTCCCCTAAGTGCACGCGGTCCTCACACCTTTCCTTTCCTCCTTCTGGAGCCCTTCATGCCTGTCTCAAACAGGCCATTCCCCTGCATGGCTAAACTCTTCTGTAGGTGTCCCGCCTAACTTTGCCTCAACTGCAGTGTGACACTTCCCGAGGGGCTGCTCCCCTGAGGTGCCCACTGCCCTGCCACCCTCTCAAGCACGCTGTTGTTTTCCTTCACACTCATGCACCCCAGGGCCAGGTGGGGTAGACAGCTTCCTTCTCCCTGTTGCTGCTTCTAAACAACTCCCCCTCCCTCATCCCACTTTGCTTTGGAGCTGGAGCTGTTAGGCTTTTACCCCCCATCACCATCATCCCCCTTGTTTCTGTGCTGCGCCAATCTCTTCCTAGGTCCCCATCATGAATATCTGGGCTCTCAGTTCACCTGCTTCCCCCATGCTACTGGAATCATCGTTATGGTAACATGAGCATTCATGTGGACACCCAGACTCCATCTTCTCCCAGCTCCACCACCTCCACACCTTTGACAGTTTCACCCCTGCGCCCATGGCCAATATCACATCTGGGAACTTCTCCCTACCAGGAGCCCACCACCTCTAAAGTCTCAGTTCCAAGCATCTCACACTCTGACCATATTCCTGACTTTCTAGTTCACATCCTCTGATACCCACTGAACACATCTCATGTCACTGAGACAGCCAGACCCCTTGGCCCTGTTATGCTCTCACCATCTGTCATCTACCCTGTCTGTCACCTCATTCCTCTTATGGGCCGAATTGTGTCGTTCCAAAATTCCTGTGTTGAAGTCCTAACTCCCAGAAGCTCAGAATGTGATTGTATTTGGAGATGGGATTGTCTTGATTGTCCCAAATTGTCTTTAAAGAGACAAGTTAAATGAGGCCATTTGGGTGAAGCCCAATCCCATATGACTGGTCACCTTATAAGAAGAGATTAGGATGCAGATATGCACAGAGGGAAGACCACAGGAAGACACAGGGAGAAGGTGGCATCCACAAGCCAAGGAGAGAGGCGTCAGGAGAAACCCACCTGCTAAACTGTAAGATAGCAAGTGTCTGTTGTTGAAGTCTCCCAGTCTGTGGTACTTTGTTATGGCTGCCTGAGCAGACTTGAACACACTTCCTTACTCAGCTCAGATTCCAGCATGACCATTCCCTGCCACACCTTCACCATCCCCACCAGTTTCACTCACCAACTCTGGCTTAACCTGAGGAGCTGAGCATTGGTGGGGAAGATCACATAACAATGTTAATTAGCCTCTCCTAAAATGTATCACTTTGAACCTGCATATATGAGCTCAACATAGTCCATAAATTTTATCAAGTTTTTCAAGTCTTCTTTCCCACTTTGCAAGAGGCTATTTCACACATTCGATTTTGTCTTCAGAATCCAACTCCCTGCCTCTTATCTCAAGGTAGTGATCTGAGACCAGGAGGTACCAGTTGGGAGCCTCTGCATGCCCCTACCTCTGCAGCCTCAGGCCCAAGCTTTCCATTTCACCCTGTACCAACCAAAGGCCTCTTATTTTCTGAGTTCCATCTCCTTTTGCCTTTGCAAGAATTCCACCCCTCCATTTATGTCCTATCTCTTCATCAATTTCTTTTACTAAATGCCTTCCATACATTGGTCTCTCCTCCTAAAAACACCCCCCTTGACCCTCGTCCTCTTTCAGCAACTCGCTCATTTTTCTGCTCCTTTTAGTATCAAAATGTCTGGAAAAAGTCAACCATACTCCCTGGTTCAACTCATTGACTGCCTCATCGACAATTTCTTTCTGCTGTTGGACCACTTCTGTCAGTGTGCAACCATTTGTTCTCCTGCTACTCCAGTCTGACCCTCAGTAAGCCCAGTGGCAACTTCAGGGTTGCCAAACCGGGTCTTCTGTGTCCTGTTCCTCCTCGAGCTCTCCAGAGCATTCCACGTGGCTGGCCGCTCCCTCTGTCTTGAATCGCTGACTCTTCTGGCTTTCCTTTACTTCACGGGCTGCTCTTTCTCAATCCCCTTTGCATCTTTCTCTACCTGACCTCCAGGCCCCCTCTTTTTCTGTTTCTAGATTATCTCACCCAGGTCCATGACTTTAAGGATCATTTATGTGCTGATGGCTCTCAAATTTATAGCTCTGTACTGACCTCTCCCTTGGGTTCCAAACACATATATCAAGCTTGATATCTCCACCCAGATGACTCAAGCAACTCGAGCCCAACATGTGTGGCAATGATTTCTCCATCCTTTACCCACTCCCCAACGCTGTTTCCCATCTTACTAAAAGGCACCAACATCCACTCATGGCTTGGATAAAAAGCCCAGGAATTGTTCTCGCTTCCAATGGCCTTGACCCCACTGGTCTCTCCAGCTTCACTCTCAGCCCTGGCCCAAGCTACCATACTCTTTCACTGGGAAAACGAAATCATTTTGTAAATGGTCTCTCTGTTTCTGTTCCATAGGCAGGACTGCTCTGGGGAGGGGGAATCTGTGAAGAATCGGTTTCCTGTTGTGTAGATGACACAGTTGACGCTAACTGGATTAATCAGATTACCCAAGGGGAGGTGCGTGTGTCCCCTCCTTTCTGTCGCATTTCCCTCAGAAACAGCACTTCCATTCAGAAAGCCAGATCAAGTGCCATTAACAAATCAATTCTGATCTGCAGTCCAAGTGCTCAGACCTCAGGGCAATCCGGCCAGCCCTGAAGGGTGTGTCTTGGGCCTGGCCTGCTAATAAAGTGGAAACTATGCTGGAGGCAGAGGCGATTATTTTCATGCCTGTCTCTGTCCCTGGAGGGGAGAAGAGTGGGATTTGATTACACCACGGTCTCCTGAGGGAATTAACTCACTTCGGAATGCTAAGTTATTAATTCTCCAGCACAAGGTCAGGTCCGTGAGGGCAGTCAGCTCTCACACCCCTCTTTGGCTCCTGCAGCCCCCTATTTAGGACAGCATTCAGGAGGTGCCCAATAATTGGATGAGAGAATAATTAATTGGTAAGTGGGGGAATAAGACTGGGGCCTGGCATTTTTAATCACCCTTCACTCTTTTATTTAATAAATGTAACTGGGCCCCGACTGTGTTTCTCAGAAATTAAACCAAACAGACAAGGCCCCTGTCCTTCTGACCTATAGGCAGGGGGTGGGAGGTGAGGGGAAAGGCAAATAATCAGCATCTGTCAAACAAATTCAAAACTGTCCTCAGAGAGTGAGCAACAGAGTCAGGATAAGAGAACGGGCCACAGTGACAGAGTGTGTGGGAAGGATGCCCAAGGAGGGCCTGAGGCTGGACACCTGGGCTGAGCTCTGCATGGGGCAAGGAGCCAGCTGGATCTGGGGGAAGACCCTTCTAGAGAGAGACCAGAAAATGCAAGTGGCTGTTGTCAGACAGCTAGGCCCAGTACATCCGGCTCAGGCCACCTTCACTGGGCAGCTGCTCTCCTCCTCACCCTGGGGGGAAGGTGGGTGTGTCCCTGCTGGGCGGCGGGCTTTGCCCAGGGTGGGTCTGCCTGCCTGGGTACCATCCTTCCCTCCAGCCTTTCTCACTCATGGCATGGGGCTTTGTTCCATTCCCACCTCTTCTAACAGAGCCTTTCACAATCCCACTCGGAAGGGCTCCCTCCCCTCTCTGAAGTCCTGGAGCACGTTTTTGACGCCTGTCTGAAGTGGGTCAGCACTGCATGCCCCTGGATGTGAGTCTCCTCCCCGTGCCCTCTCTTCCCGTTCCCATCACGGGGCTGCTCCTGGGTAGAGGCCTCATCTCCTTTGTCTCCCATACTCCCTGGGCCAAGCCCAGGGCCCTCAGTAACAGATGTGGAGAGTCTGAATAGATTACCTGGCCCAGTAAAATTCTGAGGGGCAAATAAAGACTCACAGAAGTCTTGCTTCTCATTCCAGTATCTCTACCATGGGCAAGGAAGGAGGGCATTCCATCAGCTTCTGGAATAGGACCAGCTTTGGATTTGAAAAGTAGTTTCCAGAAGGGTGATGAGAAATTTTCAAGAATATTCCTGGCTTTCTTATGGGAATGCTTGGACACTTTCATAAGAACAGTGCCACAAGATAAGGGGCAGCTTGAAGAAAAAGAGTCCCAGGATGGAGAGATCAGGTGAAAGACACTTTCCCGGAGGCAGGCTCCATCCCACACCCCCATCTGAGGGCTCCCCCAGCCACTCTGTGAGCGCCGCCCACCAGGAAAACACACCTGCTGACTTGCAGCCAGCCTTCCCCCTGCTAACTCCCCCGCCCCGCCCAATATTCCCAGACATCCCTAGTTCCAGCACCAGTTAGTCCCACCAAGAAAGCCAGATACTGTCAGATGGAACACGAAGGCATAAAAGGTGCCTTCAGTGGCAAGGCACCGTGGCTGGCCGCAGGACATGCTGTGGGCCCTGAGCTCCCGCACTATGGTTGATGGGGATGAGGCCCTGGCCCAACCCTGGAGGGGGGAAAGCCGATGGGCACGAGCATGAGATGGGCATGGAGATGTGCTGGGCACTGCGGCTGACCTTTCACGAGGACTGTCCTGGCCTCGGCCCACTCGCTCCTCCCGTCGGACGTCAGCAGGCCAATTGGAGGCAAGCGCTCGTCCTCGTTGGAAGCCATTTTGACTATCTTTCTCAACTGAGTGAACAGATCCCCCTCACTGAGACGGCGGAAATTAATGACAACATCCAAGACAAAGAACTGTGGGGTAAACAGGTCAAACATGTCACTTGTTGGGTGACCCGTGGCACCAGGCCTTCACTCAGCCTTCACAGGTGAGCTTGGGACAGGGATGCTCAGGCCCAAGGTTCCCAAGGTGTTTGGTGGTTCTAAGCAGTCTCAGTTTAGGGACCAAGCCAAGGCTGTTGACTGTGCTGGATTCCTCGCTGCCCCCAATCAAAAAAGGCAACATTAAACTTAGCCGAAAGAAAATGTGCTTTTATGGTTCACGGAATCCATTATGTTTATGGGGAATGGAGGATAAATTGGCACAGCTACTCTTGGAGGGCAGTGTCTATCAAAACTAAAAATGTGCATATCTATGACTAAGCAATTGCACTTATAAATGCATATTTTATCCTGAGGCTTAGAGAAACATACCCGTGTGTACCAGAAGACACGAGGAATGTGCCTCTCGACCTTGTTTGCAACAGCAAAATGGTAGCAAGAGCCTCACTGTTCTCCAGAAGGGGAATGGCTAAGTGAAATGTGGTGTATATGTCTGAGGCATGTCTACCCAGCCATTGAAAAGAGTGAATTAGCAATAGATAGAGCCACAGTGATGGGCCTTAAACACGCTGGTGAGTGGAGGAAAAAAAGCAAGCCAGCAATCATATGCAGAGGAAGATTAAAATGGAACACCAACACACACCATGTGTGCATGTGCACCTACACATGTGTGCGTGTGTGTGCGCCTTCACATGTGTACCTACATGTGCTTTGTATGTCAGCCCTGTGGTTCTATCATTTTGTAGCTTTGAGGGCTAGAGCCTCAGGCTTTGTGAAGGGTCTATTCCTAGATCCAGGTCAAGATACCCTTTTCAGCTGACTGACATGAGTACCTTGTTTTCCCTTCCCCTCCAACTCCCTAGCAGTGTCTCTATGGCCTGGTCCAGTACAGGGTCCCAGAGCATGTCTGGAAGAGGTGGATATGGTGGCCTGTGGGAACTGGGAAATATTTGGCTTGACTTTTGAATGAAGATGGGGAAACTTCCTTGGGCTATGGCCAGGGTGTCAGGTGGGCTACAAGAGCTCCTAGATGGCCTTCGAATCTAGGAAAAGAGGTCACAGCCACCCTCAGATATCAGGGCTCCACAGAGCTCCCAACTTACTGAAAACGTGAGGTGAGCCCAAAATCACATTGTAGAGCAAGTACCACAGAGGTCCCTGGGATGGCTGCCAAACTTGGGTTTTAGCAAAGCAAAACCAAAAACAAAAACCGTTTGTCAGAGGAAATATTTATGTGAAGCTCAATATATGGAATATATAGTGCAGTGGGCCCAAGGAAGAGGTCAGGAGTCCTCATGCTCAGCCTGTCCCCCAGGACCCATGGGTCCTTGTTGGCTCTGTGGAACCCAGTCTGAGGACCCGAGCTGCAGCAGGTAGACCTTGACCTTGGGGTACTGGCCAGACCTAGGAGTCCTTCCCATTCTTGGGCAGACCACTTAACTTGTCTGAGTCTCATGTCCTCAACTGTCACACGGAGATCCTAAGGCCCCCTCTGCAGGGTCACTGTGAGGATTAAGTGGGATGAATGCATGTTAAGTGCCGAGCCCACAGGCTGGCACATGAAAGGTCCTATTTGTCAGTCTGTAACACTGTCTGCCTGTGTGTGGTCTCCAGAAAGGCCAGGGCCTGGGTGACTGCATGGAAAAGAATAGATGTATAGGTGGAAGGTCTGGATCGTGACCCTCAGGGCATCAGCGCTGAAGTGAGAGTCCAGTGAGGATATTCTCAAACTGACGGCTCTTATTCTTAGAAGCCAACTGGTGGAGAGACATGGGACTGACTGGAAGTGGGGACTGCATTTTGGAGACATGGTGCCCCAGCTCCCTGTGTGACTCAGGGAAGAAGACTGAGCCTCCTTGGAGAAGGTAATGGATGTGAATGCATGGCCACTGCATGCTCTGTGCCTTCCCTCACCAAGACAAGGGGCTTCTTACCTGATTGCAGCAGGCTACGATGACGTGCTCAGGCTCCGGCATGATGCTGCTGTTCTGGGCCACCAGCGTGTCCTGGGTATGGCCGGGGAGCCGGTAGGAGGAGAAGAGCCCATAGTATTGCTTCATACAAAGGGGCTGCCCTGACAGCTGGCCTTTGGCATAGTCAGTGGGAATGGAGTGGCTGAAGAAGAGGAGCAGGAAGGGAGGCAGCCACGAGGGGATGGCAGGGGTTGAGGGGAGACAGAGAATGGGTTTTATTGTAACTCGATCAGGCAAAATGGGGCGCAGAACCCAGAATTGCATCACCGTGGCAGATGCAGAGCTCAATTCTCCACTGTTTAAAGTAGTGGAGGGCCCCATTTCCACAACCCATGGAGACCCTCAGAGTTTTCCCAAACCTCTGCCTCATGCGTGGCATGTGTAAACCCTGCCAGTTAGCCTTCTGTATCTTTGCTTATGCTGATCTTCTCTCAGCACGCATTTGCCCCAACCCCAGAACTCAACTGTTCTATTCAGAAAACTCCTTCAAGAGCCTACTCCTTTATCATTTCTTTTAGAAGCCTCTTCTGAGGTCAACGTAGGAAGTTCTTTTTCCCTGTGGTCTCAGCATGCCTTTTGCCTGTCCTTCCTCTCTCCCTCCCTTTCTTCCCTCCATCCACCCATCCATCTATCCATCATACATCCATACATCCATACATCTACCATACATCCACCACTAAACATCCATCCCTCCTTCCACCTACCACCCACTCATCCATCCACCATCCACCCATCTATCCACCATCCATCCATTCTTCCATCCACCCATCCATCCACCAAGCATCCATCCATCCTTCCATCCACCATCCAACCATCCATCCACCATCCACTCATCTATCCACCATCCATCCATCTTTCCATTCACCCATCTTTCCAACCATCTATCCACCATCCATTCATCTTTCCATTCATCCATCCATCCATCCATCCAGCCATCCTTCCACTCTTTCAGCCAACAAATATTTGTGAAGCACATCCTCTGTATAGGCCAGGCACCATTCTGGGATATGGAGATTCGGCAGCAAATAAGACTGCAGCTCCTGCTCTACGGGGGTGCAGGTCCTGGGATGTGTAGGTGGGGAGTAGACCACAAGCAGCAAACCAGTGAACAGGAGACTTTCAGGTAGTGAGACAGAGTGTTGGCAGGGGCAGGAGGTGGTGACCAGGGGCAGTCTCACTGAGGCAGGTTGATTGAGCTGAGCCCTAAGGGTGAAATGTCCCACAGCACTGCAACTCAAAGTATGAGTATTGCACTGAACTGCTGTGACTGACCCATGACTTGGTGTAATGCCTGAACCCAGAAATGTTTGCAGCAATGTGATGGGAGTTTTATGTCTGCTGAATCCTGTAATAAAATATTTGGTCTCATATTTCATGCCATTTTTCTAGTAATCAATTTTTTTGTTGTTTTACACAAATTTTACAAAATGAAAGAAAATATATTGGTTCTTCCCCAGAGGCAGCTTGAGAAGCACTGGTCAAAGGCAGAGAGAAGCCAGTAGGGCTGAGGCCCAGTGAAGACAGGGCCAGAGAGGCGGGCAGGCAAGGTCTTGTGGGGCTCCAGTGGCAGTGGGGAGGAGCTATCACCTTATTCTTGGTGCAGTGAAAGCCCTCGGGAGGCTTCAGCACGCAGGGGCACGACTGGGTTTCCATTTTGTTGTTTTACTGACCCTGCTTATATGGGGAGAATGGACTGAAAGTTGTCACAGGAAGAACAAGGAAGGAGGCTGCGGCAGAGAAGGAAAGTGATGTCTCAAGTGAGGGCAGCAGGGAGGGAGGAGGGAGCTTGGGGACACGGTGGGGAGGGAGAATGACCACATCTGAGCACCATGGGTCACATGAAGGCGCAAGGGAGAAAGCAGAACACGCACAGGTGACTTCTAGGTTCCCAGACTCACCAACAGGGCATGCGCTAGTGCACTTACGGAGATGGCTCAACAAGGTATGGGATGAGTTGGGGAGCTGGGAGGGAGAGGCAAAGCTTTCCTGGCTCATTTGTAATGACTGAGAGACACCCCAGTGGGGATGGTTGAGGCTTAGATGAGCGAGTGTGGGACTCAGGGGAAGGGACACAGCTGTATTTTGTGTCTGTTTATGTGACTGTCTTGCCCAATAGCCTAAGGACATTTTGAAGGGAGGATGAGGCCTTATTTCTCTTCATCTTCCCAGCATAACTACATTGCAAAGTGAATAAGTGAATTAATTAATTAATTAAGGGTTCAAAACGGGCACTCAGGAAAATGTTCCAGTCTTAAGTCCTTTTCAGTCATTGGACATGGGAACCTCCATGTGGATATGCATGGGTATTCGTGTTTGTGTGAGTGTGCACACAAACATGTGAAAGTCTGGGATCAGAAGGAAAGTGAAGTCTTGTGGGGTCAGTCAGTGATGAATGGGCACCAAGACCCCAGGCCCAGCAAGACAAGGCTATTTGAAAATAGGCAGGATAGTGAGGTGGAGGGGCGAGTTCTGGGAGGAAATGGAGCACTGTCCATGAAGAAGGGAGAGACCAAAGACACACCATGAGGAGACAGCAGTCCAGGGCCTAGTGACCCATGGCATTTAGAGAGGAGTGAGCAGAGCACCCAAGAGCCTGTGGTGCAGAAATGCCCTGGACAGCCTGAGCTGCTCCACCCTGAGGGTCTGGGAGCCCTGCCTGCCCCTCTCCAGAGGGAGCAGCCCTACCCTGGAGGGGCTGTGGGTCTGAGCCTCTGTCCCAAGGCTAGGTAAAGACTGAGTTGAGTCAAGTTGAACAGAGAGTGAAGTTTGCCCCTTGTCCCCTCCTTGCTCTGCCACCACCCAGCTGTGTGACCATGGATGAGTTACTTAACCTCTCTGAGTTGCAGCTTCCTCATCTGTGCAAGGGATGCTTCTTTGGGCCTCTCTGTCTCCTTCCAGCTTCTAATGCCCTTATAGTCTGTACCTTGAGAGACTTGGGTCCTCCAGATCCTCTTACTCTCCCTGCTGCTCTCAGATACCCTCCTGCTTTCCTAAGCTTGGCCAGGAGAGGGACTTTCCTCCTAAAATCAAAGAGAGCCTGCGGTGCTTTAGCAGCCCTCTCCATCTGTCAGAACAGCCTCGTGTCCACTGAACTTGGGGGGATTGAGGACACAGAGGCTCTGGCTGGAGACACCATTCCTCCAAGTGGCAATCAGGACTCCCATCACCTTACTCTAACAACTGTTTCTTCCCCGCCTTCCTATGTGTTCACCAGCTTCAAATGAATTCACTCCACCTGTGCACATATATGTGGAGGGAGGGGGCACTTTTAAAAGATCAAGGAAGGATGGTGCTTGCCCCAGGAAAAGAAACAGTTAACAGTCAGGCCATCTGGGCTAAAGGTCATCCTGATGGTGGGGGAGTGGGTGAGGGCAGGGACAGCTGCTCTGTGCCAGGAGCCAGAAATGGGAATACAGAGTTGGAAAAAGACAGAGTCCCTGCAAGGGAGATGGACGCATACATAGGCAGACTGTGCTGGAACAGGGCACCACCCTCCCAGTCCTACCTGTCCAGCAGGGCCTTGTAGCTGAGTACACCAGAGATGAGGCTGGCTGCAAACCTGCAGGGAGAAGGGACGCCTGAGCCCTTCCTCCCAGGGCCTGGCTTCCTCCCTCCCTCCCTTCCTCCTTCCATTCTGCCTCCCCTCCCTCCTTCCATTTCCCTTCCATCTCCTTCCTCTTCCCTCCCTTCTCTCTCCCTCCTCCCCGCTGCCAAACTCTATGATCCCCCATTGTATGCCGGCCTGTGTGCACTAATCAGATGTGGCTCCTGCACTAATCAGATGTGGTTTCTGCCCTCCAGCCCAGTGCCGTGAGCCCACCACAAGCCTTGGATTCAAAATGGTCCCTTGGTGAGAACTGGGGGTGGAGCAGCTCTTGGGGAGAGGAGAGGAAGCTGGAATCACCTTGAAGAGGAGAGGGAGCGGAGAGGGAGACGGAAGCCAGGAGAAGCCACAGAGCAGGTCAGAAGGGATGAAGGGTTAAGGGTGGAGTTCTTCCTTGGAAAGGCCAGCCCTGGGGCTGGACACGGCAGGACTACTGGTCTTGTGGAAAATGTTCTCCTGGGAAAAGCCAGTAATTTGGTCCCTTTCCCCCTACCCCCCAGTACTAAGGAAAAGGAAATTGAGTGCTTGGGGAAAGGCACTGGAGAAATGAGCAGCAGGAACTGTCTTCCTGGGATGCTGGGCCTGGCTTAATTGCAACGGGACGAAAATACTCCTCAGATGCAGTTGTGAGAATTGTTTTCAGAAGTCATTCATCCGTCCACACCTTCCTTCTTCCCTGGGGAGACCCCAGCTACAGTGGGAGGGAAGGCTGGCCAGCTGGTAGGGTGGGATGGGGAGGTCTTCCTAGCGTGGCTAAGCCCGGCCCAGAGGTGAGGTGGGCCCTGCCTCTTGCCCTTGGGCCACTTTGGCCTGCCCTCTGCCCTCCCTCTAAACTGTCCCCACCATTTGTCCCACTCAGGTCTTCAGACCAGACTCTGAGAGACTCCAGAAAGGAAACCCTTTCTCCCTGCCCCCATCCTCCATCGTCATCAGCGGCCAGAGGCCCTTCCAACGGCTCAGTGAGCTCTGAAATTACAGCAGATGGCACAGGCTCTGGCTGCTGGCAGGGAGGAATTGTTTCCAGCCTTCTGGGGCCTCAGTTTAGAGCTGCAAGCTCTGGAGGGAAGCAGAGGCCCTCTCAGACAGCCTGGGGCAGTGTTTCCCAGGGACAAGTACTGGTGTGGTCCAGGGCCACACGCCTCCTCTCAGGGCCTCAGCCAGGTGGAGGCTGTGGGGATATTTGGACCCATGACCTCCATGAGTGCCCATTCCACTGCAAGATAAATACAGACTAAGGCTGATCATGTGATTGTCACTCGAGTGCAGCCACACCTAACCTTGCTCCCCACCTGATGGCCTGGACGTCTACTGTCTCAGGGCATTTGGCCACAGGAAGCTCAGCCGAGGCTCCAGCTTCAGCCTTTCTTTGCTGGTGCTGGGGTAAGGGCCCCTGCCTTGGGTGGGTCCCCAGGTTATGAGCTAGGAGCACCAAGGCCTCACCTCAGCTGGTCGTCGGTGCCAGGGAAGTGCTGCCGAGCAAAGATCACGGCGGGGCTGGAGTTGACAGGCAGGGCCAGGCGGTTGTTGAGATACATGTCATTCAGCCAGTACTCAGACACCTGCCAGGGAGGGCGGGAAAGGCTGTCACATCCCTCCAAACAGTCCTATCCTGACAGCCCCGAGAGAAAATCAGGACACTTCACCAGAGCATTAATTCATTCATTCCACAAATATATGCTAAGCCCCAGGTATGTGCCAGGAGCTTCCCAGTCCACCGGGCCTGTCCTTCACCTTTGCGCCCTCCTGTCTCCTTTCTTCTTTCCCAGTCCCCATCCTGGTGGCTTGGTGCTACATCACTGTCCTCTGCCTGTCCTTATAGGTGTCTCCTTCCTGCCTTTCACCCTCTCTTCTTTCCTGATGCGATCTCTGTCCCCATCTGTCCCCTATTCCTGTCCCCGATTTGTCCTCCTCTTTCTCTATCCGTATTTCCCGTTCCTCATCTTGTTTGCTTCCCATCCTTGTCCCTTCCTGTCCTCCAATCCATGCCACCTGCCTGTTCCCACCCCTATCCTCCATCCTTGTCCCTCGTCTCTCCTTCTGCCCTGTCTTTGTCCCATACCTGCCTCTCACCGAATTCCCTCTGTCTCCAGGTCTGCCTCCTGCCCCTCTTCTATGGGTCCCTTGTCTGCCCCTCTTACCCAGTTGGCTGTCTTCTCCTGCCGCTCCAACAGTTTCTGCTGCAGGGTCTCACCGAGGCCACCAGGGGCCCCGAACCGCTGCACAATGGCCTGGCTCTTCCTGAACTTCTCCTCAGGCACCATGTGTTGCATGCACTGCAGGTACGTGGCCAGGGTCTGCCGCAGGGGGGGCACCGGCAGTTTGGGCAGCCCCTGGAGAAGAGGGTTCATAGGCATTGTGCCTCTCGTATGTGCGCCCCATGCCTGTCCCCAGGTTGGTCCCTAGTATCTGTGTCGTTCTGCCCCTATGTTGTTCTCTACCCTGGGGCCTGTCCATTTCTAGGGCTCAGCTCAGCAAAATTATGAATTTAGGAAGTTTTGGTTTGGTCCCTGACCTCACTGTGCTCTGTCCCCAGAAAGGGGTAAAGTGTAGAGGAAAATATGGTGATATTGGCACCAGACAGACCTGGGTTTGTACCCTGACCCTGCCACTGACCAGCTCTGCAAACTTGGGCAAGTCACCCTCCCTCTGTGCCTCAGTTTCTTCCTCTGTAGAATGGGAGTAGTAACCCCTATCTCTCATAGGATCAAACAGATAATAGATATGAAAGGGCTTTTAAGCCACAAAGGATGGATCTAAGATGAAATAGTCCTGTTATTGATATTGTTGGCTACTGGTGACTCTTAATTTAGGATTGTTCCCAGCTGGGGCTCCAGAATCTGATTGATCTCTGGACCTGAAGGGGGCACTCTTAAGGAGAGATTTGGAAGGATAAAAGATGGTTTTGGATGAGAGACAATTCAGTGCTGCCCTAATGACTAGAATCCTACAAGAGGTTTCCTCAGAAGATGATTCATGCCCTGAGCTTCTTATAAGTCCCTCCTACTTATAAAACCCAGGCAGAGGATTTTGTTTTATGTGGGTGTTAGGGGCAGTGGGGGGGATGCAGTGAATGTCCTTCCTCTCCGAATCTCTCCAAGCCTCTGCTCCTCATCCATAGGACATAAATAATAATTCCTACCTGAGAGGAACACAGAGAGAATTAAATGGGGGAAACAACTGGCCTCGGATAGGCACATCTAAAATGTTACGACCTTGCTGTCTTATACTGCCAGAAGAATTCCCAAGTGGAAACCCATACTCTTTGGGGGCCCCAAAGTGTGGCTAGAGCCTGGGAAGAACCCCCCCGACTCCGCCCTCCTATACGCATGCTGTGCTTCTCAGTTTGCCAGCAGCTTTCACCACAGAAGGCTTCTGTGTGGCTTCAATTTTGTGACTTCCCATTTATTTATGAGGAAACTGAGTCCCAGAGAGTGGAGTAGCTAGTCCAAGGTAACATACAAATCTGATGGCAGACAAGGAGCTAAAATCAGTCTTCCATGTCCACTCTGCTTCTTTCTCCTGGGCCGTTCTCTCTCTTCCCTTCCACTCCCTTTTCCATTCCTTTCCTCTTCTTGTCCCTCACTTGGCCACTGACAATAGGAAGGCAGAACTTATAATAATATTGCTTAAATTGTCCAATTTCTTCTCCTGTAAAATGGGGGTAGTGAGCCCTCCCTCTCATAGGATTAAAGACCTAATGCATGTGAAAGTGCTTTTAAGCCATGAAGGATGGATCTAAGATGAAATAGTCCTGTTACTGATATTGTTGGCTGCTAGTCACTCTTAATTTATAAACTGTTCTCAGCTGGGGCTCCAGAATCTAACTGATCTCCAGATCTGAGGGGCGGGAGGCAGACCTGGAGAGATTTGGAAGGATGAAAGATGGCTTTGGATGAGAGACATAATTCAGTACTGCCCTAATGACCAGAATTCTGCAACATGGTTCCTGGGACACGCTGGTAGACAGTGAGGCACCTTCCTTCAGGGGCTTCTCCTCTGTGCAGTGATGAGTTTCCATGAGACAGTAAAGGTTCCTCCTCGTAGGCTGCAGAGTGAAGGGGCCCCTTAAAAACACCTCCTTCTCTGCCCCTGCTGCTGATGGATAAATGGCGGCCCTCTGCCTGTCTGATCCTGCCTCTAGGGTTCACTTCTCTGGTAGGGGTGGGGTGTCAATGCCAACTACGGGCTGCTTCTGCCCTGGGGAATGATGCGAGGACAGATCTGGGCAGCATCCCAGGCTGCCCTGCTCAACCCCAGCGAGCCAGGTCTGGGCCCCCAACCCAGCTGTTCTGGTTGTTCCATCTCTTGCGGTGGGGGGTGGTCTGTGTGATGGGTGGGTGGGCGGGTGAGCACCTACAGAAAGCCCAGCCCAGTTAATGGCCTGGCCAAAAGGGCCCACAAGTCTGGTTAGAGCCTCTACCAGACACTGCCCGCCTTCTTCTAGGCTCTGACAGTGCACTGTGACTTAGCCTGGCTAACAGGGAATCAGCAGTGGGTAAAAGGAAAGCAGGAAATCGCAGCTCAGACATCTCAGCCCCCCCAGGGATCCTCCCCAGACTCTCCCAGACTTCTAGTCCTGTACTAAGAGGGTCTTTGGACCTGGGAGTCTCAGGTAATACTCCAAAACTCCGTATTTCCTGGGCAGTTCATGTGAGTCAGATCCTGGGCTGCAATCAGAGACGATGGAGAAACAGAGCCTGCTCTTAAGGAAGCCACAGCCCAATGGGGCGGGTGGAGAAGCATGCCAGTGGACCAGAGGTGACAATAGATGTTTGTCAGCTGCAGAGGTCAGGGCAATGGAGTGAGCAGCTTCTTGGGGAGAAGCCAGAAAATTCTGTTCAGGGTTTCAAATGAGGGCTTGGGGAAGGGGGAACAGGGAAGAGGAGTGGCAAAAAGACAAGTGTGGGAAAGGGGAAACACATGCAGCAACCTGAAATCAGGTGTGTTGCTCTGCCACCCGAAGGCTGGCTGGGGTGGGAGGGAGGATGCCTGCCCAGGGAGGATGGCATTGTCTCAGGCCAGTGGAGAACATAGTGCCTAAGGCTCCAAGGCTGAACTAGTGACAGCAGCTGGAGCTGGGACTTGAGGGGCTTGGAGTAGGAATTCAGCCCCACCCTAAGGCAAAATCACTGGGCTCAAAGCTATCAGAAGTGGAAGCTGGGATGAAGAGAGGCCCTGAAAGGAAAGATAGTGCCTAGCCTGGCCCAGGGATTTGGAAGTTTAGCTCTTAGCATTCCCTTGGCACCCTGAGGCCCATCTCAGCCCCTCCAGGCCCTTCTGGGATCCTCAGCAAGCTGGGGGCGGGGCTGTAGCCTGGGCCTTGTGCCAGTAGAGGACAGGGCTGGGGCCAGGCAAATGCTGGGGGCCAGTCTCAGTCAGGACTGTTCTGCAAGCAAGGGCATGTGGGTGGGGAAAGCAGGGTTGAGATAGGACTCCAAAAGTCACTCACAGACTCCTCCTCACTGCTGGGAGTTTTTGCTGCCATCTTATGGGGGACCTTTTCCAGGATGGGTGTCTTGGTGAGTCCTGATCCAGGGATGCAGAGTGTGGACCTGGGGACCAAGAAGTGAGAAGCATCAACACAGCAGCCACATAGACCTATCACAAACCCTCCACCTCCCACCAACAGACCCCTACCCCAGCTCCATGAGGAGGCCAGAGCCTGACAGCTGTATATAGGGGTCTCATTGTAGGCCTGGCCCCAGTCTCGAGTTCCAGCTGTGTGTGCTGACCACAGTGTTCTCTCTGGGCCCCCATATGGGAGACAGTGGTTCCTAATGTGAGGGTCTGCTCTCATGGGGCTGTTGCCACCCAAGGCTAGCTGACCACCCCAGGGCAATCCAAATCCACCAGGGGTTGCTGGCGGAGTGCTGGTTTTGTTCCTGCCTGGAATCCAATAGATAAGTGCTTTGCTGATCAAGCTCTCTCTTTCCCACTAGCTTCTCAAGGGTAAGACCATACCTACTGTGCTCAGGGCTTCATCTCTGGGGCCTGGCCACATCTCTGGTGTGGAGTAGGGTGAATTTCCTCAGTTGGTTGACTGAGGGAAACGAATGCATGTGTGGGTGAATGGAGGCCTTTAAGGCCCTGTGCTCCAGGATGCATCTGGGCTAACTGGGAGCCTGGCCTGTGGCCAGGGCAGGGAGACTCTGGGCCTGCTGGAGGGACTGTGACCTAGGCAGTCTCGGGTCTGCAGGCTGCCAGTGTAGATGCCATAGGAGTGCCCAGGGAGGTATGTAGGGAGGCAGGGCAGCCAGGGCCCCTAGGGGTCACCAGCCTTAGTCTGGGGAGAGGCAGATTAATTTTGAAGGTACAGTAGAAGTGAGCCAGGCCAAGAGGGCAAAGACTGTTATTATTAGGCTGTGGGTCACAATTGCTATCCTCTGAGATCCCCCTGAACCTAAGCCTCCACAGGCACATACTGATGTTTTCCACCAGCCCACACTCTATTCTCTCTCAAGTCTAAAGCTGATGTTTAGCTCATTTCCTCACCCCTCTCCCCGCCCAACACCACCCCTACCCAGAGGCAAGCATGGTCCACGTATGGGCACATGGCAGGGTTGTTGCCAGGAACAGAGAGTCGAGAAAGATGGATGAACCAGGCCCAAAGATGGAGGAGCCTGGGGCTGCCTTGCAGTGCTGGGCAAAGAATGTAAAGCCCTTGCTGGCACAGTGCAGGGACACTCTCGACTGGCTGGTTCCCAGGCCTCCCAGTGCTGTGGGTTCATAGGGGCTGCCCCCAAATGCAAAGTGAAAGAGGTGGCATCCTGGTGAGCATTCACCAGAGCATGGCAGTCTTTTGAGGGGACAGCAAGGACAAGGTCAGGTTGGAAAAGGACCTGCAGACAATGCAGCCAATGCCTCCTTTTGCTCTGGCCCGGACCCTCCCACGCCCACATTTGGGAGACACTAGTCAGGCCTCAGGGACCTTGAGCTTGAAGAAGAGGGCAGGGCTGGGTGGGATGGTTTCCTGGTGGTCCCACCTGCCAGCTCCTCTTCCTGCATCACTACTGGGCGGATGCCTAGAGGGTGTATGTGTGAATATGTCTGTTTGTCTGTCTGTTTTGTGCCTCCCACCCATGATCCTGCCAGCCTGGCTTTCCAAGGGCTGCCTGCTCTGCCCGGAAGGTCCAACCCCAGTCTGGCCGGTCATCACAGGCTGTCATCGGCTATGTCCTGGCTCAGACTTGCCACCGGCAGCGGCTGATCCTTCTTCCCCACCCCCTGCTCCCGGGAGAGGCGGTTGCGAACCAGCAATTCAGGCGAGTCGGGTCAGACCCGCGGACCCTCCGACTAGACACAGAAAGTGCTTAGCAGATGCTGGGCCAAGTGAAGTGAGAACATGCGCTTGGAGTCCCGAAGCCCTGATGGTCAAGCCTCCCCAAGACCAGGCAAAGAAGCAGTGCAATCCTGCAGCTTCCCAGCTGACCCCCGACGGCCGCTGCTGCGCAGGACTCGGAGGACTCCACGAGTCCTTGGGCCTCTCGGCCCCGATGCTGTCCCTGGATAGAGCCCCCGACCGCCGCCCTTGCTCCCGGCACCGCGCTCCGCCAGCCCAGCCCAGCCCTGCTTCTCACCTGCTCTCCTCGGCTCTGCTGCCTCGGCCGCCGCTGCACCGCACCACTCAGGAGTGTGGGCGGGGGTGTGAGCCGGAAGGGGTGGGGGGCGTGTCGCAGCGCGAGGGTGGGGGCTGCCGCCTGGGTTCTGGGCAGGGCCTCCGACGTCGCCCAGGTCCCCGCGGCCACCCGACTGGAGAAAGCAAGCTGGCCGCACTTCTCTCCTTCCTCTTGTTCCTCCTCCCTCCTCTCTCTTGCATTTCCTCCCTCCCCCAAGACCCCCTTCTTCTCTCTTCTTCTCGGTCCTCAGTCCCCCATCCCTTCCCCTGCTTCCCGCCCAGGGATCCCAGCTCCCGGCCCCCAGAATCTACCTGGAGGGCTTCCTGGAGGAACTAGAGCAACAAATTTAGGCTCTAGAAGGGGTCCAGAACACTGTCCCGCCCACGACCGCTGCCCCTAGCTCACCATTCCCCAGTCACGGCACTTCCCCAACCCCATTATTCTAGCCGTGGGGTGCTGCTGCTCAGAGTCTTGGAGAGGGTTGGGTCTGAGGAAGTCTCTGCTCTCTGCCCTCCTGTCTCCACCATCCAGACCAGTCTCAAACCCTACTACACCGTCTTTCAAAATAAGAAGAAGAAACAACAACTGGGTTCAATGTTCATGCAGGACTTCCCTTTCTGTTACCATCCAATTCCTGCTGGCACTATGGGTGGGGAGCAGAGGTGGGTGCTACAGACTTGGGACAATCCTAATGGCAGACATGGGGATGCTTAAGGACTGCGGCAGGAGGCAGACTTTCCTTTCAGACCAAAGCATCCCCCACCCCAGATAGAGACCCCCACACACAAACAGCATAGACAGACTGACAAAGGCAGACTCCGCCCAGGCACACACAGCCCGACTCGCAGATCGAGGACAGACATGCGCACAACAGCAGAGCAGACCCCCACAGAGGCAGCAAACACACAGGCGACCCTGACCAGCAGCGTCTTCACGCTGGGATGGGAAGACTCTGCCTCCATCATCAGACTACGGTCTTCGGAACAGGGAGTGTTGCGCAAACGCTGGCCTGAGGCTCTCAGGGCTGGGACTAAGGATGGGAAACTTTCCTGACAGTCCTGGGCCGCTGCTCCCACTCAGGATAGGGTGGCAGTGGGGGTTGGCACCAGGTCACACACTCGCATCTCTCCCTTCAAGACTCAGACCCTCAGAACTGACAGGGACACAGCAAACACCGACCACGGCTCCCCAACTCCTCCTAGGACAGAGCCTAGTTCTCTAATAAACACACACATATCACATCATACACACATTTCCAGAGGTCGGACTCTAAAAGATGGGCCGTTTTTCTTCCTCTGCTGGAATGCTCGGCTCCTACTCCTTTCTCAAAGCCTGAACGGGGCGGGGATTCTGGTCTGAAGGGAAGCTCAGCCCAGGCGCCTCAGAGTTCTGTGGATGGTTTGAGGCGTGTCCTCAAAGGGCGGGGCCTGGCGTGCCCAGCTGGAGCGGGTCCTCAGGCTACTCCCGGCGGCACCCCCGGGCTCTGCGCTGGGCCTGGAAGGGAGGATCTGTCCTGGGCCCACGGGAGCGTGGTGCTCCTTGGTGATGGTGGGTGACAGCCTTTGTTGGGTTTGCTTCCTTCCTATTCCCTTTTCCAGGTAGAAAAAGAGCTACAGGCACCTGCGTGTTAGTTTGGCTCAGGCCTGGTTTGGGACTTGGAGACGCAGTTCACCCTCCCCTCTGCTCTGGCCCTGCCCCCCACCACGCACCCCCCACCAGTAAAGAGACTCGGCCTCCTGGGACAGACACGGTTTATTGATTTGGGCGGAGGCACCGCGGTGCAGCGGCCCAAGTTTGGCACTGAGAGCAATGGAAGGAAGGACAGACAGATGCAGGGTCTACACAGGGGAGCCGCAGATGGGGACTCGGGGTCCTCATCACCTCTGCAAGGAGCGCGATGGCTTCGCTTGCCTCGGTGCTCCAAGCCCCACTGGACAAGAGAGAAAGGGATATGGAATGGGTCACAGGGAGGGGGTTCGGGCAGAAGTCAAGGTTGAGGAGGGGTTGGGGTACTGGCTGGAGGAGGTGGACCCTGAGCCAGAGCTGGCCCGTGGGCTTGCAGAGCAGCCGCCTTGACCCAAGGCGGGTGGGTGGGCTGGAGGAGGAGTGGGGATGCTAGCTGCGGGTGTAGTAGTAATTGTAGTCGTCCTCGCACTCGTCAAAAGGGCCAGGCGGGCTGCGAGGCTCGCCGTCCTGGCCAGACACAGGACGCTCACGCAGTCGCACCGCATCGTACAGACCTTGCGGTGGCTCATCAAGCAGCACATCGCGCTCGGACCGGGAGCGCGTCAGGAGACCCACGTTGCGGAGCAGCAGCAAAACGGGAGCATAGAGCAGGTTGGCCAGACCCATGCCAAGGCTGAGCTGCTCAAAGCCCAGCGAGTGCACAATGTGGCCCGCCACTATGGGCCCGAGCGCGTAGGCCACAGAATAGGAGATGTCGGCGATGGCATAGACGCTGCCATACACTGAGACGTGGCGCACGTCCACCAAGAAGGCGAGCGTGGGCAGCAGTGCTGTGTCGACTAGGGCTATGCCAAAACAGAGGCCGCAGAGCGAGACCACTAGCGGCGCGAAGGAGCGGCAGGCGGGCACGATGCACGAGCTGGCGCCGATCACAGCCAGCCCTAGCGCGCCGTACAGCCACTGCAGGTGTGGGTAGCGCGCCGCCAGGCGCACAGTGAGGTAGACGCCCAGCACATGAGGCACGAAGGCCGGCAGCCAGGCCATGCCCATCTCCCACTCGGAAGCCGCCATCGTATGCTTCATCCACGTGGCAATGGTGGGCTCTAGGAAGGCGAGGGGAATATTACAGGTGGTGAGCGCACCGGCCACCACGGCAATGTAGGGGTCCAGCATGAGGCGGTGGATGGGAGTGCCCACTGGCAGGTTGGCCCGAGCCCGTGCAGCTGCCGAGAAGGGTTTGGCCACCGCCAGCAGCAACAATGCGTCAAAGAACGACACGGCAGCTAGCACCAAGAAGGGCACGCGCTTGCCGGCGAACTCGTAGAGGATACCCCCGAAGGGCGGGGCCACCAGGCTTCCGAAGCTAATGAAGGCCAGAGCCACGCCCAGTGCACGACTGCGCTCCGGCTCCTCCGGGTACTTGTCGGCGATCATGGCTATGCCAGACGTGTCGGCGAAGGCTGAGCCTAGGCCCTGCAGGCTGCGCGCGGCGAACAGCGTGGCGTAGTCCTCGGCGAAGGCGAACATGACCGTAGAGGCGAACATGACGCCCAGGCCGATGAGCAGCGGCACGTCGTAGCTCATGCGGTCGATGAAGGGCCCGCTCAAGGGGTTCACTAGCAGCTGCAGGATGGCCTTGGAAGCAAACAGCACCCCGATCTTCACGTCTTCGCTCTCCGTAGGGTAGCGGGGCCGAAGGGCTGAGCCCGCTGGCCGCGCAGCCGTCGGGGACGCCGAGGTGTTGGCCGCGTAGGCGCTGGCATTGGCCGGAGTGGGCAGCGGCAGGGTGGGCTCCCACACCTCGGGGGTCCGGGTGGGGCCCTCTCCGCCCCCGCGCATGTGGGCGATGTAGTCGGGCACGATGGGCACGATGACCATGTACAGCATGTTGTCCAGTAACAGCGCCACGCACACGATAACCAGCAGCAGGCGCCTCTGCCGCCGGGGCTCCCGCAGCGCCGCGCCCACCGCCTCCGACAGCTTGGTGGCCGCCGCCCGGGCCTGGCCCGCAGGTTCCGCGGGTTCCATGCCCCCACCCCGATGCTCTTCCGAGGACGCCTCCGCCAGGGCCGAGCGCTGGCGTCCCGCAGTGCAGAGGCGAGGGCACGGTACTTCGGGGAGGCGGTCCTGGCCGAGCAGACCCCCCGTGCCTCAGGTGGCCGCGGGGCTCATGGCCCAGCGTCCCGGCAAAGGAAAGGACTCCGTCCGGCTAGGCGCTGCCGCTACTCTTAGCGGTTCCCGGGACCCGCGGCTGCTGGGCTCAGGGGCGGCCGGGAAGGCGGGCGCGACGAGGGGCCGGGGCCGGAGACTGGGCGCACTGTGCCCTGAGCGCGCCCAGAGCAGCCCCCACCGCGCTGAGAGGCCGCCCGCGCTGGCCGAGGGGCATGCTGTTGCCACCGGCCCGGTTGCCCGCCCGTTAGCCCCGCCGCCGCGCTCCCCTCCCCTCGCGTCGGCTCTTGCCTCCTCCGCCGCCTCCTCTTTTTTTTTTCCCTTCCACTCGGGGCTGTGACGCGGCGAGTCCCAGCCCCCGAGTGGTGCCCGGGCCACTTGCGTCGCTCATGCTAATGCGACGTCGGCGGGGCGGGGGCCGGGGGCGGGGCGTGGCAGGACAGGGGTCCGCTCCCCAGATGCTCCAGGGCTGAAGGCCCAGGAAGGGGTCTCGGTGCGGAAGTCTTGAACCAGCCCCTGGGGTGGGTGTTCCGCGCCCGGAGCCGGCCCTCTGCCCTCCCCCTGCCCGCCCCCCGCCCGCGGTTCTAGGACCCGCGGGGTCAGCGCCCACTCTTCTCCTCCTGGGGAGGGAGGCGCGGCAGCCTGTTCCTCGCGGCCCCTCGAGAGAGGCGGGAGCCGGAGGCTTGCGATCTCCGCCTCAGCCTGGACCTCGGCGCACAGCGGGCAGGAAGCCCCCGAGGTGAGCTGCCGCTGCGTCCATCTGTTCTCGCAGCTGGATTGTGGAGCGGCATCCGGACGAGCGCTGGACACGGACACCCCCAACCCTTTCTCCGACTCCGCCCCCTGGCCTCTTGCACACACACCCCGCCGGGAGGGGAGGGGAAGGCTCAGCAACTGCCTGGCCTGGCTCTGACCCACCGGCCCCTCCGCAGAATTTCTCTGCAGCGAATCTCGGCCGGGAGCTTGTGGGGACTGAGGGCAGAAGTTGCCTCGCCCCCACCCGGGGTCGCGAATATCAGCTTGGCCGCTGCCGCCCTCTCGCACTGCCTGGCCACACTCCCCCTGCCTGGAATCCCCCTTTCCGCTTTAGCGGTCGGGTCCCCCAGCTCCGCCTCTTCTCTCCCCGCCACCGCACCCCCTCCCCACTCTAGCTCCTCCCAGGCACTCTTCGCACCCGACCGAGCCCTCCCTCGGCTCCTGCCAGCCTCCGCCCCCTGTTCTGCACACTCCCCATCCCTCCTTTTCCAGAGCCTCCTCCAAGCCCCGGGTGGGCTCTGGAGTGACTGTGGCTGGGGTCCTCTCTTGGAACTGTAAGAAACCCTTCTTGGGTGCCGCGCCCACTGCCCGGAGAGCGCCCAGCCACTTCGCTGTCGTCAGAGGCTCCAGGGAGACTCACCTTCCTTCTGGGAGGGCCGCACCCCTTGAGGCACCCGTGCTCAGCTGGCAGGCCGAGCTGCCCAGGCTGTGCGCTGGGCCTGATGCGTCCCCAGAGCGGCGTTGACCCTGGATGGCACATGGAGGCCGTGTTCCAGTGGGCGGACTGGCGGGAGAGAGGCTCCAGGGTGGCTGAGGTTGGAGGTGGGGGTTGTGTTGTTGAGATTACAGTTTGCCTCTCTCTTCCAGAGTCAGAGGGGAGCCTTCTCATTTTTCTGGCCTCAAAAGCAAAGCAGCATTAGACGCAGATGCTTCTCCCATCGTGCCTCCCACCCCGCAGGAAGTGCCGCCATGCAGTGCAAAGAGTGCGGGCTTTCGAGGCAGACAACCAGGATGGCTCCCAGCTCTGTCATGTACTCATTAGAGTACCTGCAGGGAATTACTTTGCCTCTCTGTCCCTCAGTTACTTTCTTTGTAAAATGGAGTAATAATAGTACTTACTGCTAAGGTGGCCAGTCACACAGTTAAGAGCAGTATAAGGACTTGATATGTTGTTGTAGTGTGTAGAATATGCGGTTTATCCTCATTTTTCAGTTGTGGGTCTTGTGAAGAACAGATGAAAGACACGGCGGGGAGGGGCACTTGGCTAGCTGGCTGATCCCTCTGGTTAGGTGGGCATTGTGATTCCAGGCTCTGTCTGGGTTGGTGGAGGACCCAGAAGACATTGGAGTGTCTCCAGCTGTCCCTGAGATGGCTGTGGGATGAGGGGATGGGGACCACTGTGTCAGGGTGAGAGGGGGCAGCCTGGTCACCTGTTGCTCAATCCCTCCACCCACCCAGTCACCCTGGGAAAGGAGGAGAAACTCATCCACTGAAGGGCTGCTAGCACCTGCTCTGCAGTGGCTGAAGTGCCCGCTGTCTGAGGGAGGAAAAGAGTCCCAGTGTGGGCACAGGCCTGGCCCTGGATGACCTTGGACAAGTCACAGCCCCTCAGTGGGGCCCAGCCTCAGCCTCCGCCTGGTTCAGGTTGAGATGAGAGCCCACTGCAGAAGTGTGTGCTGCAGAAGGGCTCTTTGGGGGTGGGCTAATTATTTTAAATTTTATTTGATAGCCTTTAGTCAGTACCTGCACACTCTCCAGCGCATCCTAGTCTCTCCCCAGCTGACTTCACACACTTATGCCACTTGCTGGTTCTCTATTCATTTGAGTTTGAGACCTCTGGGCTCTTCTGACTCTCCTATTATGAGGCTCTTAAAGGGGCAGTCTCCCAGCCTACAAAACAATTATTATTTATGCACATGCTGTTTTCCCTGTCTGATTAAAGAGAGGAGGACTTGAAGGATTTTTTTTTTTTTTTTTAATGTCTAGTGGCTGAAGAACAGAGGAATCTTAGAGGAGAGAAATTTTCCCAGGGCCTTCAAGGTGCAGACCACATCTCCAGCCCTCTGGCCCACATGGCTGTTCCTGAGCATGAAGCCAAGTTGTCTCAGGGCTTATGACTAGCTCTCCAGTCCTCAGTTCCTGTGTGGCAGGAGGCACACTCATTTATTACTTGCTTTGTGCCAGGAATATTATGTGTGCTGTTTACTCCATTCTCCCGCAATCCTGGTGCAGTGTAGGTGCTATTCCTCTGGTCTTACCAGGTGAGGAAGCTGGGCATGGAGATGCTGGGTTGCTTGGTCAAGCTCCCAGCAGCAGATCCTGGAATTAAACCCAGGCTGGGGGACCTGTTTTGTGGTCCTTACACTACTTCCCTATTCCCAGCACTGCGTTGTGCTCCTGCTGCTCCATCTCCAAGGTGGCCGCACGCTGACAGTGTAGGGGTGAGGGGCAGATGAAGATCCATGGGAGGAGGAAGGTCCTGGGCTGGCTCCCTAAGGAGGCTCCAAAGACTAAACTCCCTCATTCTCTAACTTCCAGATCAGAGGGCAGCCCCCCCACCACCCCAATCCATCATGGCTCCAAATACTGGGGTGCCCGGGTTGCAGGGAGGCGAGAGGCCCCTGCAACAAAAGGCTACCAAGGGTCTGAGCCGAGATACGAGCTGGCAAAAGCCTCCTCTCCCGGCCAGCTGCGGGGAGCTGTCCAGGGTTCTGGCCCCGGCCCCACTGCAACCAAGAAGCCTCACACGGAGACCCCGCCCCTCTGGCGTCCCCTTCATTCGAACGCTTGGTAAATTCCTTTCCCGACTCCTCTATCTGAGTATAACTTGCAGGCAACAGAGAACTTCCCATCCAATCCTGTAGGAGAAAATGGAAGCATTTTTCTCTCCTTTCTCAACCAGAAATAGCAGTTGTTAGGGCAGCATTCATATCTGGTGCTCAGTGAAAGTTGAATGAGCAGAGGAAGGAAAGAACGTGTTTACTAGACACACAGAAGAGCTTATAAGGCATCAGGCACCGTTCTAAGCATTTGATAAGCATTAACTCATTGAATTCTCTCACCAACCTTCATATTACTTTCTTATAGGCAAAGACTCTGAGGTAAAGTAATGCATTCCATCAGAGAGCTCACAAGTGATAAAGATGGGATTCACATGCAGGTGATTTAGTTCCAGCGTCCTGCTCCCGGCCGCCATGTGGCCCTGCTGCAGGATGGCTAAAGACTGCGAGATAGCTCGCTTGAAAGTGTCTAGCCCAATGCTTGATACCTAGTAGGAGCTTAATTTTTATTATTTTGTATGGATTGGGACAAATTGGTGATTTCTAGCTGACAACCCTTCTTCTCATTTTATCCACAAGATACAACTGTGTCCACAGTCTGATGGACTAAAATTTCTTCCTTGCTGGATCAGTGCCATGTTGGGGGTGGGGGGCTTGCTGGGGACGGGGGAGTCCTGGTGTGTGGGAGTTTGGGAGGGGTGGAAGGATAGTCATGCTGCACCAGTGCCTGGGTGAGGTCTAGGGGGTATTTGGAGATCTTGGGTGGGTTGTGGTGGGGGGGTGCTGCTGTGGAGGGAGGTGCCAGCCCAGCCTGGCCTCATTTCTGAGAAGGTCATGGGGCCATGTCAGTTCCAGGGCTTTGCCATTTGTTGCTTCCCTGAAACATCTGGTTCTAGAGAGGTGAAACCACTGTATTTCTGTGGAGAAGCAGGCTGGTGTTGGTTATGGCAGTGTGTGGGTGGGGCACCTGCTCCTGATTTATTATTTCTTTGTCTCTCTGGAAGCACTTAAGCACAGGCTTCATTCCAATCAAGCTCATGAGCCTCTCTGGATTCCAGCACTGGGGGCTGGGGGTGCAGTTTGCTCAGACCTCCATAACCTGTCCCCTGTGCACTGGCTCAGGCGGGCCTCAGGGCCTCAGCATCATTTAATTAATTTAGGCTTCCCCAGTCATATATTCTCAGATTCAAAGGAACAAAGTGGCCCGAGTCAGCCTTTCCCAGAAACCTGTGAGTCTGGTGGCTGGAAGCCAGAGGACTACGTGCCTGCCTGCCTGCCCTTGGCCAGCCTGTCCTCGGTGCCCAGACTTGCTTTGTGTACAACATAGCTGGGCTTCGATAGGGAAAGAGACTGCAGGTGCTGCTTTGTGAGTGGGCCCCATGGCTGCTCTCTACAGCTCCCAAGGGACAGGACCTTGCTCACTTGCTATTTTCTGGCTCCCTGACACTAACTACGAATCATTTGTTGAAAGCATGGCCTCCAAATCCCTTTGGTTTCTGTTCTCTCCACTTTCTTTCCATCTCAATCCAATTAATGTCTCAGATTCGTTTCCTTCCTACGTTGAGACCACTCCCTACCTGCCTCCAGCCCAGATCCTACATCTTCCCCCACACTGGGACAGTTAATCCCTTCACTTGTCTCTTGCCTCCCGACCCTGACAATCCACCCCTGCAGGGATGCCAAGCTTCTTTTCTCTGCAAAGTTTCAGGCAAGCTTCTAGCCTGTTCACAGACCTCTCAGGGTCCCCTGCTGCCTGGGACTGGAGTCAGCATCATCTCCCCACATGGTGGCCTTCCTTCCACAGTGTCTCCCACCCTTCCCATCTTCATCTTCCCTGACTGGCCCCTGGAGCTCCTACCTCCACACCTTTCAACCAGTGTTGCCTTGGTTCCTGCCCAGCTTTGCATCTCCTTGGTTGCCATATTCTTCCCTGATTCCTGATACATTGTGAACATGCCCCCATCCAAACAGATTTTCTACTCTTCTTCTGAAATGTATCCCACACCATGTTGGAGGTGTTCCCCTACACCTCAGAGCCCCTTGCAGACAAGATCTGTATTCTGTTTGGTAGGCATTCTGTACAGCACTGGCCACAGCATTTTGCATGAGAACTGATGTGTCAGTGGTTTTTAAAATCCATCTCTACATTTATTAGAATGAAAATTAATCATGTAATTCATATATATATGTATTCTTTTCATAGAAATCAGAGCACCATGAAGGTTCTGAGTGGTGGCCACCTCTCAGATGCCACCACCCTTATTGTTTTGGTGTGTGTTTTCCAAACCTTTTCTAAATTTGTTTCCATACACACATATGAGCTCATATAAAATTTAACATAAGTGACATTATACTTAAACAAGTATATATTCACATAAATGTTGTTATATATGTATCATTCTGTATTTCTCTCCTTTTCCACTCAACATTATATCCACTTTAGCCTACATAGAAATAGTTGGATTTTCTCAGCTGCTGCTGCAGAGTATTTCTGGTTATGAACATGCCCCAGTGTTTTCAGCTGTCCGCTGTGGATGGGCATTGGGTCAGGTCTGATTTCTAGGTGTTAAACAGTGTTGAGATGGATTTCCTTATGCTTGTATGGAGGTACTTCCCCAAGTGATACAAAAACAATGGGGACTGCTGGGTCAATTCTAGCAGTCTCCACATTTTAAAGTTTAAATCTCCAAATGGTCCTGTAAAGTGGCGGTATAAATGTATCTCCCTTGTCCTCCCACAAACAGCATATGGAAGTACAGATCCTCCTCCAATTATGATGGGGCTATGTCCTGATAAACCCACTGGAAGCTGAAAATATTGTTAAGTGGAAAATGCATTTAATACACCTAATGTATGGAACATCATTACACAAAGGGGTTGGGGTTAGCCTACCCTAAACATGCTCAAGAAGTTTCCATTAGCTAACAATTGGGCAAAATCATCTGGTCACAAATCATGGAGTATTGGGTGTTTTCCCTCATAATCGCATGGCTGACTGGGAGTTGTGGCT
This sequence comes from Theropithecus gelada, assembly GCF_003255815.1. NCBI lineage: Eukaryota > Metazoa > Chordata > Mammalia > Primates > Cercopithecidae > Theropithecus > Theropithecus gelada. The sequence continues at coordinate 44,244,694 of NC_037677.1, forward strand.
CATGGCCTCTGTCCCAGCATCTTGAGGGTATAGTACAGCATATCACTAGACTGGAAAATGTGAAAATTCAAAATCTGAAGTATGGTTGCTACTGAATACATATCACTTTTGCACCACTGCAAAGCTGAAAAACCATGTCACACCACGTGTAAGCGGCGGATGTTTGTACACAATTCCCCATACTCATGCCAACACTTGGTCTTGTCTGTCTTTTTCCATTTTGTCAATCTAGCTTGAGAAAAAATGGTATTTATTATCATTTTAATCATTTAATTGTTTAATTGGCTGAGTACCTTTTTATATGTTTATTGGCCATTTGTATTTTCTCTTTTGAGAATTGCCTGTTACTTGTTTCTCTATTAGTCTTTTTCTCAACATTTTAAAATAGAATGTCTTTGCCCAAAATATTTACATTGTGGATGAAAATTATTGCTACTTCTTCACTAATAGATTCTATGGCTAATACTTCTTGGGCTGGATGAATTAGAGTGGATGTGAGGTTGCTGCATCAATTAAAACTCTTCAGAGCCTCTTCATCATCAATGGGAGAGTCCAGATTCTCAACATAAAAGATTCTCTATAATCTGTCCACCTCCATGCTCTCAATGTGATGCCTGGATTTGACTCCTGATTCCATCACCTTCTGTCTATCTAACCTTGAACAAATTTACTTTCATGCTCTGGGTCTAGGGTCTGTTAGTTAAAAAATCTTACAGAGTTGTCCCTTCTTTGCAAGTTTCTAACTCTGACCTTGTGCAAGTTACTTAACCTCTTCAAACCTTACTTACACATCTATAAAATGGGTGCATTGACAATACCTTGTAGGGTTTGGTATGAATGGAATGAGACTACTTGTAATGTAAGATAATCCTGTTGTAAATTATACCACTTCTGCCTATGTGAATGACTCCTATTCATCTTTTATGATCTAATCCAGCTGTGTCCCACCCCCACCAACCCCTCTGTGTTATGACCATGCATCCACTACTGTACTCATCACACTGCATGGTGGGGATGTGTTCACATGGCGGTTTCCTCGCCCTGAGTGCAGCGCTGAGGGTAGAGGCTGAAGTGGCTAGGCTCACTGCCTGGTACAGAACACCCTGAATCAATAGCTGTGGAATGGAGGAACAAGCCTGTTTGTCAGTTTTGAAAAGAATTAGGGCTTTCTCATTACGTCAAAGTTCTACTGAGCTTGGAGTGGATGGAGGGACACTTAGAAGGAAGTTGAAGTATTCTTGACAAACACTCCAGACACATCCTGGGGAGACCAGAAAACAGCTACCCTGGTTGACTAGTTGGGTAGGCAGAACAGATGTTTAAGGGAAACTGCATTTTATAGTCAGTTGGCTTTGTTGGGAAAACCAGGGAGACAGATGAAGGCTGCCAGCCATCTCTCCTGAATTCCGAAGCTTGTCATGATTGCAAAGGTCAGCACTGATCAGCCAGGTCACTTTCTTTTTCAGACTGGAAAAGTGTAGGTTTGGTGCAGGGGTCTCCTAGGACACCAGGGCAGAGGGAGGGTGGGGTCGTGCACAGGGGACTGCCTCGGAAGGATGCCCATGGAGACACATGCTGTGCCTCTGCTCTATATCCCAGTGCCTGGCACACAGTGGCAGAGGAGGGCTCAGTGAAAATCCAGTGGACAAGCTTGTTTAGGAGCCAATTGTTCTGGATGGGTAGATAGCAACCATCTACCTTGTGTGCTTGGTTAATGAAGCCATGGGTTCAAAATCATCTATCCTGAAGTAAACAGGCACCTGCTGAGAGGGGCTCCTGGATGCAGACGGGGGAGACACAGGAGGAGGCCCCGTCTAGTGGCAAGGCTGAGCCCTGAGGAGCACGCACACTGTGGTCACTGCAGGCTGGGTCCAGAGAGGGGCAGCAGCGCCCGCAAAGTCCCCCAGTTTCAATGACGTGTGTCTTCCCAGGCTGTCAGTCACTGCCGTGTCTAGGCAAGTCTGATGTGAGAGAGAGAGGTCAGGAGATGTCGCAGTGCCAGACGCAGCGGAAGGCTTTTACTGTCATTAGCTTTCGCTCTCAGAACACCCCTGTGAGGTCAGTCCTCTTCTGGGCCCCATTTTATCAATTGAAAATTGGCAGCACAGGCGGGTGAGTAATGTACCGAGACACAGGCCGTCTGACTCACGCTCATGAGTTCTTCATCCACTTGGCTGTGTGGCTTTGGTGCTTGGAGGTCTGAGGGGTTCCTCTGTGGCCTTCTGTTTCCATAATCCCTCCGACCTGTGTGCAGGGTCAATGCAGGTGTCCTCCCTTGGGTAAGGGGGACCTTTCAGCCCCAAGTACAGAGGGTTGGGCACCCTTTATCTCTTCTTTCTCCAGACATACTGACCTGGGTCCTTATGAGCTCTTGCTGGGGCTATTGCAGTAACCTGTTGGCAAATCCCCTCACCCAGTGTTGACATCAGCTCCTGATCCCCCAAACTGCTCCCTGAGTCAACCTTTAGAAACGTAGCTCCTCCCTGTAGTAGGAACTCATTAGATAGTTGTCTAATGGGTCGTTCTCCTGCTTTACATTCTCATTGCCTGCGGTCAAATGTACCAGTGCAGCTTGGCTTTTGAGGCCCTGGGTGTGTAGTCCTTGTACTCTCTGCCACACATAAGGGTGCCTTCCCAGGACACATGTGTCCTGCTGTCCTGGCCCCACTGCTGACTGTGTTTTCTTTCCCCCTTTCCCAGCAGAATGGGGTCCTCAACACAGGCGAGTGCTGGCCCCTGTGCACACGCCTCCACCCCGGCCTTGTCATGAAGGGCTATTGGCCTGTGTTGAATCCATCTCATATCTCCCAAGCCCAAACAATGGGACCTCAGGCAGAAAAACACCTGGAATGGTTTGCGCCACACATGTATACCAACCTCTCTGAAATGAGGCATGCTCTTTTATTCATTTATTTGTTAAATGCTGTTCACAACCCACTAATTTGGTTTTATAACCTGAAGCTCCTCACAACACCCTTATCATGTTCATACTATTATTCTCTCCCGTTTTATATGTGATGAAACTGACACAGAGAGATGAAGTAATTTACTGCACCACTAGGAAGTGACAGAGCCAGGATCTGAACCCAGGCAGGTGGCCCCAGAGCCTGTGTGCCGAGCCCCCATGAATGTAGCTTTAATGATTGATCAGGGCTCCAGGGGCTGGGTGACTCATAGCACAGGAGGCCATACTGAGTGGCTTCAGGGGTGGCTTCAAGCTCCTCCCCACCTTTGGGAAGTGGCGGCAGGAAGAAAGAGCTGGAGCACTTACCCTCCCCTCCAGGGTCCAGTCTCAGCTGCAGGTGGCTCTTCCCAGAGCCCTCCTCTCACCTCTGCAGGAGCCAGGGGATGGTGGGCTTGTGCTGAGGCGAGGGGTATTGGGATCGTTACCTCACTTGCGATTTGTGCTCAGGGATGGGGCTGGGACCTGGACAGGAAGCTTGTCGCACCCCAGCAGAGCAGGGAGGACACCAGAGCAGTATCCAGGAGGAATGGTGGTCACGTGGGCAGTCCTGGGGCACGAAGAGTGGGCTGCCAGGCAATGCAGCCCCATCATTACCTGCGATCACACTCCGACAGTGCGTCACACACATGGTCTGTGACCCTCTCAGATGTGTCATCACCGTGTCCCAGCACCCAGTGCCGTGCCTGACCCATGCAGAGGGAACATACTAAAAGTGGCTCTGTTTGGAGGGTCTCTCAGGAAGCTAAGTGACCAGAGTTCTGATTCTCTCTTGTTGAGATACAGGATGTTAAAACACATCTGAGGGAGCTTGGTAGCCTACACAGTATCCACATGCAAGATGAGGTCTCCATGAGAGAAAAAGTCTGGGCTGTTGACTTGAGAGCCTGAGAGGACAAGATCCCAGACTCCTGGTGATGTCATGGAAGGGGCCTGGGGAAAAGGCCTACTTCGTGCTGGGAAGAACTGGCTCCTTGTGGACGGGTGTGACGGACATCCCTGACTGACCCTGACTCTGTCCCACTGGCCATATTGGTCAAGTTCTGCAGGAAGGCCTGACTCATGGCTGTCTGAGCAGAGGAGGGGTGTCCTCTGGATAGGCCTGGAGCTCCAGATACTGACATGGTAGGGTCTTGGAGACTTTGTAGCTAGAGATAGGAATTCAGGTGTAGCCTTCAGCTGTGTGCACCCCACAGGTGTGGGGGGATGTCTGTGGGGCTGGTCAACCAGGCACTCTAACCCAGTTGAAAACATGGTCTGCTTTGAGTGCCAAGAAGAATTACCAGAGCATTGTTTTCCCGGGTAATTAAGATGCTATTAATTAAACTGCATTTAAAGCTAGTTTCAAACTAATTCTTGATGACACATACATGTATCTTTCATAAAGGAGTGTGCTTGTCTCCCCTGGGCTGTGAGGCCCCAGTGAGATGTGTTTGAGCATTGGTGGGCTCCATTCCCCGCCAGGCAGGCACAGAGTGGGTCGTCCATGGTTTGTAAATGACCGAGTGATAAACGGGTAGGAGCCATTCCTCATTTGAACATCTCAGATGCCATCTGGATGCAGACTGCATGACCTGGGACATTCTTCTCATCTGACCCCAGATAAGGAGCAGATTCCAGACTCTCTGTGCAGTGTTTAGTCTGCATGGTGGTTGATCGACTCAGAAAGCCTCAGGCCGGGCACAGTGGCTCATACCTGATCCCAGCACTTTGGGAGGCTGAAGGTGGGAAGATTACTTTCAGGCCAGGAGTTTGACACCAGCCTGGGCAACAAAGCAAGACCCCATCACTACAAAATCACCCAAGTGTGGTGGCATGTGCCTGTGGTCCCAGCTACTTGGGAGGCTGAGGTGGGAGGACCCCTTAAGCCCAGGAGGTGGAGGCTGCAGTGAGCTATGATCCCACTACTGCACTCCAGCCTAGGTGATAACGAGACCCTGTCTCAAAGAAAGACTCTGTCCTTCCCCTGGTGGCTGGAGGGAGACAAGCTGGGCCAGGCCTGGCCCTGAGTAGCCTTGCTCAGCCACCTGTGGAGAGGAGTGGGACCCACTGACTAGGCACTGGGGCCAAGTTATACCCACATGAAGACTTCCAGACAAGACCTCCTACTTGTGGCAGGAGGGAGAGGCTGGCCCAAGTTGTCCCCTCTCCTGTGTCAGACAGGCCCATCTTTAGAGCGCATTAGAAGGGATGTCAGAGAGGCACCTGGCCCAGGACTGAAGGCATTTAGAAAAGAAGGGTGAGGAAGATGACTTTTTCCTGCATTGGTGGGGGAGGGGGGCAGATCTAGGCCCCACCCCAGAGAGGCAGTTCAGGTCCAGATGGGAGACCAGGTGTGTGGAGGGGGACATAGGACTGCAGAGCCCTGGGGACTGGAGGGGAAGTGTGCCAGGCCCAGGAAGTTACCTGCCTTCCCATGGCTAATGAAAGGGATCAAGCTGAGGGATCTGATATTTGGGCTTATCTTAAGGATACAGTCCCAGATGTGTAATTACTGGTCCAAAAGGTAGAGGTAGAACAATTTTTATACCTCTTAGTGCAGAAAGCCAAATGTCATCTAAAAGCACGACGCTGGGCTTCACCTCACCTACTGTGAATGGGGCCTCTTTAAGATAATCACTTTTAAAACACCAACAAGCTAAGGTGGGATCCTAGCCAACCTATTTAGTGACGGCCAGGTGATGGTTGGCAGTGTCGTCCCTCCCTCCCAGGCCCTCCTCTGCCCTCACCTCTCCCAGCGGCTCCTCAGCAGATCCCACTATCCACCTCAGGTCCTTCGCCTGGGCCCTTCCTCTGCCTGGAAGGGAACCCATCTGCTATCTCTTTCCCTCACCTCCCTGCCACCTGTCCTTGTTAATGAAGGCTTCCAGGATGGCCTTGTCTAAAACCCCAAACCAGCACTTCTTAGCCACTTGGGCTGCTTTACTTTTTTCCAGCGTGTGTCCCCATCTGATCTGTGACATAGGTTATGGACTATGTTTACTCTCTGTAACCCCTCCCTGGAATGGATGCCACACAAGGGTACAAGTGGGGAGGTAAAAAAGTGGGGGTGGGTGAGGAAACAGAGCTGGATGTCAGCTGGAAAGAAGGGGGAGTCTGGCCATGTAGGCCCAGCACCTGCTGCTGGCTGGAGTGGGGCAGGGCCTGAGGACCCTGCAGGAGGATGAGAGAAGAGATGGGGATGCTTCCAGTGTCTGACTCTCTGCTGGTCTCAGGAAAGGGGAGAGGAGGGAGAAGCACGCCCACAGACCCACGTGTTAATGCAGAGGAGGTCTCTGGGTGTTCTCTGCCTCTACTGGAGCTGGGTAACCATCCACTCCATGATATGTAGCCAAGTCGGGATACATGGTCCCCTCTGATGGGGACCTGGAGGTGGCAGGTGCTGGCACTCAGAGGACCTGGAGGGGCTATTGAATTAACCCAGAGGGAGGGCAGGAAAGGGATGATGTCCCCAGAGAAAGCCAGGATCCTGGCCAGGCACAGTGGCTCATGCCTTTAATCCCAGCACTTTGGGAGGCTGAGGTGGGCAGATCACTTGAGGTCAGGAGGTTGAGGCTGTGGTGTGCTATGATCGCGCCACTGTGCTCCAGTCTAGGTGACAGAGAGAGACCCCGTCTCCGAAAAACAAAAAGCAACAAAACAAAACAAACAAATACAGAAAAGGAGATCCAGGATCCAGGAAAGCACAGAGGTGGAGGGCACATTTGAGGAGGTGGGGAATAGAGGTGGGTGGCTGCTCACAGCAGCGGGAGCAGGAGGGAGTCGGCTGAGCCGGCTGCATGCAACTTTGAGAGGAAACCTGGACGGTGCTGGAGGGGCACCTACTGTTGTTAGGACCTCACATCTGTAGAACCACAGAGGATGAGGTGCTGAGAAACCTTTTTCTCTGAAATCTTAGACAGCCAGAGACTGGGCTGCTTGGAATCCTAAGTGAGAATGGGACCTCCCAGTCGTCTCTGGAGGACCCGAGTCAGGGGATCACTGTGGCTCAGAGAAACAGCCTCCATTTCCAACCCAGCTGCAGAACTCCAGGTAAGGGGCCTCAGACACAGCCTTCCGCACTGATCTTAACTTTGTAGCTTCCAAGGGCACAGGAGCCAAGGTCCATCTCTCAGCAGAGCCCTTCCCTACAGCCCTGTTTTATGTAAATCTGCCCCTGTGCTCCGCCCTTCCCCCCATCCTGTAGTGGCCTGTCACTCCTCTCGGAGGATGCTCCATGCTCCCCGGTGTGCAGTGTGCAGTCTCTCTCATTGTATCAAGGTAACAAACCTGACCGTGTTGGGCTCTAATGGTGCCTCGCTGGGAATCCTTATCAGATGTGCTTTGCTCTCCCTGGTTGACAGGAAGGCCCCACTATGGATGCAGTCTCAAAGTCCTTTCACAACTGCCATTGCACTGGTGAGGTCAGTATGACGAGTAGCTCCCTTTACAGATGGAGAAGAGGCTCCTAGATCTCTTGTAAGTGGGTGCTGGAGTCAAGCTGCAAAGCCCAGGAGACTCCCAGGTGCCAGCTGCAACAGGCCACAGCAGGAGGGACCTGGGCCTGGGTCCCCTCTGCTATAGTCGAGTAGAACAGAGGTGGTGGGCTGTAGCCAGGGCTTCACACCCACATCCACATTTCCAGCTTCTCTTGAAAAACAAGAAAGTCTGGTGACTCTAGGCCCCATACCAGCCTGGTAGCAGCCCCACTGAGCCCTTTAGACCAGGCACACACCCTCCCGTTTCTCATAGTCCCCATCCAGCTACTGGACTGGTTTCTGTGATTCTCCTGCATCCTGTAGCCATTTGAGTTTGTAATCTATGCTCCACAATGTTTCTGACAAAATGGGGGGCCCTTTCTGCTCCTAAACTGCGAGGCACAGGAAACTTACTGCTTCCTGAGGGAAGAGAAGGATGTCCATGTGCTGGGGCCCTACCATGTGTGACTCACTGTGCTGGGCATTTACATGCTTGCTCATTTAGTGAACTGCGAGAAATGTAGGTTTGGCTTCATTTCACAGATTTGCAAACCGAGGCCTCAATAGCAATGGAGTCTTGGTGACATTTGGTGACTTGGGTGAACCCTACAGAAAGTGATAGACCGAGACCGGGCTAGATCTGTTCTCCTCCACAGCCCATGCTCTGTCAGCTGCTGTATCCAGACTTCTGTTCTAAGGCTTTGGGGTCATGCCATCATCTCTTCACCTCCCTCCAGGCATCCCAGGTGGAACACCCTCATGGGGTGTGACTGAGGGTATCACTCAACCTTTTGTGGGAGGAACCAGGACAGAGCTGGTGGAGTAAGAGGGCCAGGTTTGGGTTTTTCCTCTAATTTATCAGCTAGGGATCCATGGAAAGAGAGCTCTGTGGCGCATAACGTTTGACCTCCAGTGCCGGGACTGGGAGGAGGCAAGAGCCAGAAATGCAAACCCCATTCCCCAGGGTAGATTATGGGATCTCTTCCCAAGAGAAGACCCAAGACCAACAGAAAACTAGCAGCTCCAGGGAATCAATGTGAGAAGCAAGAGGCAGGAAAGGAGACAGGTGGAGACGGCGGCCACAGTGCCCAGGCCAGCAGGACAGCTAGGGCAAGGGTGACCAGCCTCAGGGCTGTTCTTGCAGACACGGGGCTTAGACCCTGCCTGTCCCTGTTTCAGACTGGACTCAAGGTTGACTGCAGCAGGCACCTGAGTCTCACAGAGAGCTGCCTGTGTTTTGTTTCTTTCAAAAAAAGCAGTTTAGTGGCTAGGCAGAAACTGTTTGGTAAAATAAACACATAATCAACTCGTGGAGTAGCATGTGCTACTGTTGGAGAACATAACCCCGAGCTTGGCTGCAGGCTTTAACTGCTTTTGGGTAAACCTGAGTGTGCACCAGAATCACCTCGGGAGCTTCTCAAAATGCAGATTGCTGGGCCTCACTCCTAGCAGTTACTGATTCAGTGGGTTAGGGATTTGCCTTTCTAACACGTTCGCAGCAGCTGTTGTTTGTTCTTGCCTGGGGTGATTCTACACTTTCCGGTACTGGTGGGAAGACCACACTTCCAGAACCTTGGCTGGGCTGATTCCATCACTGGTCTTTGCTGCCACCATCTGGTCATTCCTGAGAATGACGTGCTCTTTCTCGGGTTTGCGTCAATCGCGTCCATTCTTCTGGTTGTTCATTTTAATTTTTATTTCACTGAAAGTATCTTCAGTAGGATAAATTATCTTTCTTATAGGTCTCTCAGTGAAGATTTGATTTATCCATTGGACCTTAAGAATCCATGTCAAATTTTGCCAATATAACTTCTGCTTCTGCAAGTTTTCTTTATGAACTATTACTTTATCTATGGGTTAGTCAATTAAAAATGTTATCTGTGATTATTTACCTATTGTATTTTGTATTGATTAGTTCTTTTTTCTTCTTTTTTTTTGAAATGGAGTCTCACTCTGTCGCCCAGGCTGGAGTACAGTGGCATGATCTCAGCTCACTGTAGCCTGCTGTAAGCCACTGGGTTGGGGGTTGTTTGTGTGCAGGATGACTGTGGGGCACTCCCTGTTGGTCCTTGGAGATAAGGCAGAGAGCATTGTCACTCACTGACTGAGTGCCTGTGCCCTCATCTCAGACCGGCTGATGTCCAGATCCTGGCCATGCCACTCAGAGTGATGTGACTTGGGTGTGGTGGGACAGACACTTGAATGTGAGAAATGCAGATTGTTCTTTGAGCACCCACGAAGTGGCAACTCCTCCAGTGTGGGAGAATCAGGGAAGGTTTCCCAAGGAATGATGGCTAAGCCGAATATCCCCAGAAAAGTAGAATAACCCCACATGTTTTGGAGGGGAGAGGAGAGAACAGCTACAAAGGCAGAGAAGCAATCCCCTAACAGCTGGGCAGTGGTAGGGAGGGGGCACCCATACAATAGAGTGAAGACTCACTTTTGGGTCCCCAAATGGATCTAAGAATAAATCAGACTTCAGTGGACATGGAGAGGGCAGTGATTTTCCAGGAGGAAGGACGGCCCATATGAAAGGAGTCGGCCAGTTCAAGATCCACGCGGAGTTGAGCAGGGCTGGGTGTGATGGTGCAAGGAATGGAGGGGAGGCTGGGCTGAGCTAAGGGCTGTGCATCCACCACACCATGCTGGCTCTCGGCCTCAGCTGGAGCTCATCACACTGAGCCATGGAGCGGGGCATTGCACACAGAAGGGCAAGCTTGAAATGAGGTTGAGTTTGCACCTCGGCTGACTATATTATAGACTTGAACTTACTTCTTGTGTTTCTTGAGTCTTCTCCACCTTGCTTGAAATAGCCATAGTGCAATCATCCATCCACTGACTCCTTTACCCATTTATCTGACTATCTGTCCTCCTTCGGTCAATTTCTCTGCTGGGTGATGGAAACACAGAAGAAAATGGGCCATGGCCCTTCTGTCCAGATTCCAGACCCAACATTCTTTCCTCATGTGTCTGGATGTAGAGCCACTCACCCTACCCTGTCTTGTCCATGAAATCCTGTTCACCTTTCAAGGTTCCCCTTTCAATGAATCACTCCTCTGTGAAGCTCACCCTGGTGGTGCCAGGAAGAATCAGCACCTCCCTACACTGCTGCCTGGGACATCGTTCCTTGAATGAATGGATAGATGAGCCAGGAGTGGTCACTTCCTGGTTATTTTACTGCATTAATCCATTCATTTGCTGTTGGGTCAAGGAAATGTGAAAAAAGAAACAAAAAGGTCTTGGCAGCCTCACTCTCGTTCTGCAACTCAAAGCTGAGACCAGATGTCAGCCTAACAGATGCTCGGAGCATCCCTTCCTGCCTCACCCCACCCCAACAGGCTGTGGGAACTTTGAGAGGTGCGTAACTCTGGAGAGGCACCGGCCGCAGAGTCTGGAAGATCGTGCTGTCTGCCCCACCATGTCTTTCTCTCCAGTGCACATCCTGCCTCCACCCTCTCACATCTGCCTCTACTACCTGTCTTGCACTCTACAGCAATAAGCATAAATTGCAGTCACTGCTCAGGCATGCAGGAAATAGAAATCTTTTTTAATTCTAATTCCAACCCCCACTCTGATGAGGTGCAGGAATCCTAATCTTGGCCAACACAGGATTTTCTCTCTTCCCTTACAGCTGAGGCTGGAATTTGGAGAAGAGAGGGCTTCCGCTTCTTGTTGTCATTTGTCTGTGCATGTCATGGAGTGGGGAGGGTGGCTTCCTTCATCCCTGTTGTGTGACCTCGTGACCTCTTAGGGTCTAGCTGGCTACCTTCCTGCCCCTTCTGGGCTGATTTTCGCTCTCAGGAATTCTTCTGTTGAGAGATTGCCTAAGATTCCCTCTGCTTAGATGTCTATGCAACCCTTCCTTCCTTCCTTCCTTCCTTCTTTCTTTCCTTCCTTCCTTCCTTCCTTCCTTCCTTCCTTCCTTCCTTCCTTCCTTCCTTCCCTCCCTCCCTCCCTCCTTTCTTTCCTTCCTTCCTCCGTCCGTCTTTCTTTCTTTCTTTCTTTCTTTCTTTCTTTCTTTCTTTCTTTCTTTCTTTCTTTCTTTCTTTCTTTCTTTCTTTCTTCCTTCCTTCCTTCCTTCCTTCCTTCCTTCCTTCCTTTCTTTATTTCTTTCTTTTATTCCTTCCTTCCTTTTTTTTTTTGGACAGGGTCTCTGTCACCTAGGTTGGAGTGCAGTGGCACAATCTTGGCTCACTGCAACCTCTGCCTCCTGGGTTCAAGCAATTCTCATACCTCAGCCTCCCAAGTAACTAGAACTACGGGTGCACGCCACCACACCTAGCTAATTTTTGTATTTTTAGTAGTGACGCCATTTTGCCATGTTGGCCAGGCTGGTCTCGAACTCCTAACCTCAAGTGATCTGCCTGCCTCGGCCTCCCAAAGTGCTGGGATTACAGGCATGAGCCACGATGCCTGGCCTGATGCAACCATTTCTCTTGAGAACACCCCTGCTACATCTCCAGAGTCTTACCTGGATACAGGCTTAGCTTGCCTCTGCTCATAGACCCAACAGACTTACCTGTATTCTTATGTTTCCCTCCGTCTCAGCCCGTGAGCAACTTGTAGGACCTCTTCTTTAGGATCCAGTCAAATCTACTCTCTTGTTGTTCCCCCAAATTCTCGTTTTCCCTGTAGCCTTGGTAATGGGTTCCTGATTGATGGGAGGCTGGTGGTGGAGTAAGGAGAGGTGGTGGAATCCTTATTCTTATTCACCATGTTTTTCTTGTACATGAAATCCTATTAATCCATCAAAGATTATCTTTCAGTGACTCGCTCCCCTGTGAAGCTCCACCTGGTGGTGGCAGGCAGAATCTAAGGGTCTTCTTAGGCTTTGAAACTCAAAGCCTGAAAAATGTTCCTTTTTGTAATCTGCCTCTGGCCATTCCTCCTTTTGTGGGGTCATGAGCACCCAATAGGGAAGGGCTGGGTGGGGTCAGGCAGGAACAGTCAGGAGCGAATGCTATCCTGCTAACTGCCTCGCGGCAGCCCAACTTCCTAGACCCCACAGGCTCCCATCCGTATCATGCAGTGCCTGCTCAAACCCACGGCCGTTGCTATGAGCTTGCAGCAACTGGTGCTATTCCACTTCTGGAACTATACGGGACTTCTAGTTCCAGAAGTGGAATAGCACCAGTTGGTGCAAAAGTGATATATATAACATATATTACTTTTCTGTAATATATATGTAATACACGTTACTTCTCTGTAATATATATGTAATATATATTACAGAAATTAATATATATATAATATATATCACAGAAAATAAAATGAGAAAGGAATCAAATAGGTACACTCCAAAAAATAAACTAAACAGAAGAAATCAGTAATGGAGGAAATAAGGAACAAAAAAGGTGTAAAACATACAGAAAATATGGTAAAATGGTTGAGATAAGTCCTTTCTTATCAGTAATAACTTTAAATGTAAATTGATTAAACTCTCCAATCGAAAGGCAGAGATTGGCAGAGTGAGTTAAGAAAACACAATCCAACTGAAAGCTATATATGGAAAACTCACTTTAGATCAAAAGACACAAGTGAGTTGAACATGGGAAGATAGAGAAAGATATTCTATGCAAATAATAACCAAACAAACTAGGGTGGCTACACTAATATCAGAAAAAATAGTCTTTAAGTCAAAAATCATTATAAGGGACAAAGAAAGTCATTATGCATTGATAAAGGGGTCAATTAATTAAGAAGAATTAATATAACAATTATAAACAGGCCGGGCGTGGTGGCTCACGCCTATAATCCCAACACTTTGGGAGGCCGAGGCGGGCGGATCACAAGGTCAGGAGTTCGAGACCAGCCTGGCCAATATGGCGAAACCCCGTCTCTACTAAAAATACAAAAATTAGCTGAGGCGTGTAGTCCCAGCTACTCAGGAGGCTGACGCAGGAGAATTGCTTGAACCCAGGAGGCAGAGGTTGTAGTGAGCCCAGATCGGGCCACTGCACTCCAGCCTGGGAGACAGAGTGAGACTCCGTCTCAAAAAAAAAAAAAAAAAAACCAATTATAAACATACACACATCAATCAAGAGAGCGTTGAATTAAATGGAGCAGATGTTAACAGTATTAAAAAGCAAAATATTTCCATAATAATAGCTGGAGACTTTGAATATCTACTTTAAATAATGAATAGAAAACTATAAGGAAATAGAGAACTTCAGCAGCACTAAAGATCTAACTAGACTTAACATACATCTACAGAACACTCCATCCAACAACAGAAGAATACACATTCTTTTCAAGTGCACTCGACTGTGCTCCAGAATAGAACATGTTAGGTAATAAAGCAACTCTCAATAAGTTAAAAAGCTTGAAATCATACAAAATATCTTTTTTGACCACAGTGGAATAAAACTAAAATTCAATAGCAGAAGGAAAACTAAAAAGTTCATAAATATATGTAAACTAAACAATGTACTCTTAAGCAATAGATACCTCTAAAGTATGAGGAATAGAAAATACTTAGAGATGGATGAAAATATCAACACAACCTACCAAAATGTAGTGGATACAGCAAAAACAGCACTCAGAGAGAGATCAGCAACTTAACTGTAGTATATTAAATAACTAGAAAAATCAGAGCAAACCAAACCCAAAGCTAACAGAAGGAATGAAATAATAAATATAGAGCAGAGACAAATGAAATAGAGACTAGAAACACAATAGAGAGAATCAACAAAACAAAAAACATTATTTGAAAAGAACAACAAAATTGACAGACCTTTAGCTAGACTAAGAAAAAAAGGAAAAGATGCAAATAACTAAAATCAGTAATGAAAATGGATACATTACTACTGCTTTACAGAAGTAAAAAGGATTATAAGAGAATACTATGAATAATTGCACACCAATAAATTAGATAACCCGTATGAAAGGGACACATACTGATATGGTTTGGCTCTGTGTCCCCACCCAAATCTCATGTTGAATTGTAACTCTGAGTGTTGGAGGTGGGGCCTGGTGGGATCATGAGTGTGGCTTCTAATGGTTTAGTCCCATCTCCCTAGTGCTGCCTTGTGATACAGTTCTCACAAGATCTGATTGTTTGAAAGTGTGTAGCACCTCCCCCGTTGCTCTCTCTTTCCTGCCAGCCATGTGAATATGTGTCTGCTTTCCCTTTGCCTTCTGCCATGATTGTAAGTTTACTGAGGCCTCCCCAGAAGCAGAAGCCTGTATAGCGCTGCAGAACAATGAGCCAATTAAACCTTTTTTTTTTTTCATAAATTACCCAGTCTCAGGTATGTCTTTATAGCAGTGTGAGAATGGACTAATATGCATACAAATTACCAAAACTGACTCAAGATGACCTCATAACAACAGCCTATTTTCACTATCAGTGTGATCTCACCTAATCCTATACCTTTAAACACTATCTAAATGCTGTGATTCCTGATTTTTTTCTGCAGCCTGACCTGTCTCTTGAACTCCAACAAGTGTATATTCAGTTTTTTATTCAACAGCTACACTATGATAGCTTGTAACATTTCACATTTGAATGTCCAAAAGTAATATCCTGATTTGATTACACTGCACCAAACCTATCCTATCCTGACTAGTACAACTCTCTACACAGCAAAAGAGTAGATCTTTTAGAAAATATATAATCAAATGTTAAATAGATATTGTATTTTATTTTTTGAGAGGAAGTCTCACTCTGTCACCCAGGCTGGAGTGCAATGGCACAATCTCACTGCAACCTCTACCTCCCAGATTCAAGCGATTCTCCTGCCTCAGTCTCCCAAGCAGCTGGAATTACAGTCACCTGCCACCACACCCAGCTAATTTTTGTATTTTCAGTAAAGACAGAGTTTCACCATGTTGGTCAGGCTGATCTCGAACTCCTGACCTCAGGTGATCCACCTGCCTTGGCCTCCCAAAGTGCTGGGATTACAGGTGTGAGCCACCGGTGGCCAGATAGATATTTTATTGAGGTGTAATTCACATAACATAAAAGAAACCATTTAAATGTGGCATTTAGTATGTTCATAATATTATGTAACCAACACCTCTATAACATGGCAAAATATTTTTATCACCCCCAAAGAAAACTTTACATCTATTAGACTGTTACTCTCTATCCCCCCTCCCCACTACTTATTTATCCATTATCCATTGATGGACATTTAGGTTGTTCCCACCTTTTGCCATTGCAAGTAGTACTGCTATGAATATTAGTGTACAAGTATTTGTTTAAGTACCAGTTTCAATTCTTTGGGGTATGTAACTAGAATCTGAATTACTAGGTCATATGAAATTCTGTATTTGAATTTTTGAGGAACTACCGTTCTGTGTGGGAAACATGCAAGGGGAGAAGAAAAGACACACACACAATACCTTTAAGGGTGAACAACCTTTAATCCATGTAAAAGGCAATGCAGATATAATAAACAAATGATATAATAAGCAAACTGATATAATAAGCAAATTACAATGGGAAGGAGAGAAGGGAAAAGATATATACATATTTACCCTCACCAGACTGTGGGGGATTCATCACCAGACCGCGAAGCAAAAGCCTGGGTTCCAGAGTCAGCCACTACACTCACCAGACTATGGAGGATTCACCACCAGACTGGGAAGCAACAGCCTGGGCTCCAGAGTCAGCCACTTGTCCGTGCACAGACGAGGAGAGGTCTCATGAAGCTTCGGCATGGTCTGGGACCCCAGCTCTTTTTGTAACGAGTCGTTTGGTGTGAGGTCCAGTCATGAGGGACCTTCATGACTGGGATTAAGGAACACAAAAAGGTCAACTTGTTTTTGGGATCATCTGTTGTTTTTCAATAACTAACATATAAGAATAGATTGAAATAAAGATTTCTCCAAAACAGTGCTGAACGAATGCCTCAAGGGGCTCACACAACATGTTCCGGGACTTGATGACCATTGTTTGTGTCTGTGTTTAATTGAGTTTAAATTTAATATTTAACTTTTGTCCACAACTACCAAACTGTTTTCAACAGCAGCTGTACCCTTTGCATTCCCACCAGCAATGCATGTGTGTTCCAATTTCTCCACATCCTTACCAACACTTATTATTTTCTAGTTTTAAAAAAATTGTACTCATTGTAACGGGTGTGAAGTGGTGCCATCTTGTGGTTTTGATTTGCGTTTCCCTAATGACTAATGATGTTGACTATTTGTATGTATTCTTCGGAGAAATGTGTATTCAAGTCCTTTGTCCATTTGAAAATTGGGTTGTCTGTCTTTTTCTTATTGAACTGTAGAAGTTCTCTATATATTCTGGATACTAGAGTTTTATTAGAGATACAATTTGCAAATATTTTCTCCCCTTCTGTGGACTGTCTTCACTTTCTTGGTGGTGTCCTTTGAAACATGAATGTTTTTAATTCTCATAAAATGTAATTTGTCTATTTTTTCTTCTGTTGTTTATGCTTTGGGTGTCATATCTAAGAAACTAATGTGAATCCAACGTCATGATGATTTAACTTATGTTTTCTTCAAAGAGTCGTATAGTTTTGGCTCTTACAGGTCTTTCATCCATTTTCGTGTTAAGTTTTGTACATGGTATGAAGTAAGGCTCAAATGTCATTCATTTGCATGTGGATATCCAGTTGTCTCAGCACATTTTGTTGAAGAGACTGTTCTTTACCCATTGAATAGTCTTGACACTCTTGTTAAAAATCAGTTAGCTAGCCATAGATATATCTTTATTTCTAAGATTCTCAATTGTATTCCACTGGTATAAATGTCTACACTTCTGGCATTACCACAATCTTTTGATTACTGTAGTTTCGTAGTACGTTTTCAAATCAGGAAGTGTGAGTCCTTGAACTTTATTCTTCTTTTTCAAGATTGCTTTGGCAATTTGGAGCTCCTTAATTCCATATGAATTTAGGATCAGGTTTTCCATTTCTGCAAAAAACGCCATTGGAATTTTTATAGGAATTATATTGAATCTGTAGATAATTTTGAGTGCTATTGCCATCTTAGGAATTATCCTTGAATATGGAAAATTTTTTTCTTTAAGTATTCTTTAATTTCTTTCAGAAATGTTTTTGTAGTTTTCAATGTACAAGTTGTACATGTTCTTGGTTAGATTTATTCCTAGGTACTTTATTCTTTTTGATGCTATTGTAAATTTGTCTTAGTCTGTTTTCTGTTGCTATAACTGAATAATTGAGACTGGGTAATTTATTTATTTGTTTGTTTATTTATTTATTTTTTGAGATGGAGTTTCATTCTGCTGCCCAGACTGGAGTGCAGTGGCCCAATCTTGGCTCACTGCAGCCTCTGCCTCCTGGGTTCAAGCGATTCTCCTGCCTCAGCCTCCCGAGTAGCTGGGACTGCAGGCCCCCACCACCACACGTGGCTAATTTTTTGTATTTTTAATAGAGAGAGGGTTTCACCATATTGGCCAGGCTGGTCTGGAACTCCTGACCTCAGGTCATCTACCCGCCTCGGCCTCCCAAAGTGCTGGGATTACAGGCGTGAGCCTCCACGCCTGGCCGAGACTGGGTAATTTATAAAGAAAATATATTTATCTTTTATAGAACTTTTGTTTGTTTGTTTTTTGTTTTTTGAGACAGTCTCACTCTGTTGCCCAGGCTGGAGTGCAGTGGCATAATCTCAGCTCACTACAATCTCTGCCTCCTGGGTTCACGCGATTCTCCTGCCTCAGCCTCCTGTGTAGCTGGGATTACAGGCACGCACCACCACGCCCAGCTAATTTTTGTATTTTTAGTAGCAACGGGGTTTCGCCATGTTGGCCAGGCTGGTCTTGAACTCCTGGCCTCAGGTGATCCCTCTGACTCAGCGTCCCAAAATGCTGGGATTACAGGCGTGAGACACCATGCCTGACCTTTTATAGTACTTTTTAATTGATATATAATAATCACACATATTTATGGGGCACAATGTGCTGTTTTGATACATGTATACATTGTGCAATAATCAAATCAGGGTAATTGGCAAATCTATTACCTCAAACATTTATTATTTGTTTGTGGTGAGGATATTAAAAATCCTCTTATTTTGAAATATACAATATATGATTGTTAACTATAGTCACCCTATTGTGCAATAGCACACCAGAACTGATTCCTCCAATCTAACTGTAACTTCGTACCTTCTTCTCCATCTCCCCACCCATTGCCCTCCCCATCCTCTGGTAACCAGTTTTCTGCTCTCTATTTCTATGAGATCAACATTTTGTAGATTCCACTTGAGTGAGATTATGCAGTACTGGTTTTTTTTGTGCCTGGCTCATTTCATTTAATATAATGTCCTCCAGGTCCCTCCATGTCATCACAAATGACAGAATATCATTCATTTTTATGGCTAAATAGTATTCCATTGTGTATTTATACCACATTTTATTTATCCATTTATCAGTTGATGGACACCTAGGTTGATTCCATATCTTGGCTATTGTGAATGGTGCTGCAATAAACATGAGAGTGCAGATACCTCTTCAATACACTGATTTCATCTCCCTTGGATATATACTTAGTAGTAGGATTGCTGGATTTTCTTACTGTTCATGAGGCTACATCTGGTGAGGGTCTTCTTGCTGGTGTGGACTCCACAGAGTTTTGCAGCAGCATTGGGCATCACATGGAGAGGGAGCTAGAGCTGACAAACTGGCTTTTATAACAGACTCACTCTCGCCATAAATAACCCACCCCTGTAATAGCTCATTAACCTGTTTAGCTATTAGTGGTTAATGGCAGAGCCCTCATGACACAATCACCTCTTAAAGGCCCCACATCTTAGTACTGTTGCATTAAGTTTCAACATAGTGTTGGAGGGGATAAACATTTAATCATAGCAGAATGTTTCCTTAATTTTCTTTTCAGATTGTTCATTGCTGGTGTTTAAAATACCACTGAGTTTTGCGTGTTGATCTTGTATCCTACACTTTGCTGCATTCATTTATTCTGGTATGTTTCAAAAATTGATTATTTGGGATTTCTTAATATATAGAATATGTCACCTATGAATAGGTGTAGTTTTACTTCTTCTTTTCCAACTTGGATAACTTTTATTTCTTTTTCTTGCCTATTTGCTCTGGCTAGAAATTCTAGGACAATGCTGAATAGAGGTGGCAAATGAGGAAGAAGAAAAGGTGCTCCTTGTCTTGTTTCTGATTTTGAGGGTGCCTTTGTCCATTCAAGCTAGAATAACAAAACAATTTAGATTGGGTAATTTATAAAGAACAGAAATTTATTTCTTATACTTCTGGAGGCTGAGAAGTCCAAGATCAAGACACTAGCAAATTTTGTGCCTGGTAGGGGCTCACTGTCTGCCTCCAAGATGGTGCCATGTCGCTGCATTGTCCAGAGGGGAGAATTGCTGTGTCCCCACATGGTGGGAGGAGTTGAAGGGAGAAACTCTTTCCCTCTAGCCCTTTCATAAGGTCATCAATCCCATTCATGAGACTGGACCCCTTATGGCCTAATCACCGCAAGGACCTCACCTCTTAATATCACTACTTTGGGTGTTAAGTTCCAACATATGTATTTGAAAGTGACACATGCATTTAAACCACAGCAGGGGAGAATTTTCAGTTTATCACCATTATGATGTTAGCTGTTGTTTATTCATAAATGCCCTTTATTATTTTGAGAAAGCTCCCTTCTATTCCTAGTTTTCTTAGTATTGTTATCATGCAAGGGTGTCAGATTTGGTGAAATGCATTTTCTTCATCTACTAAGATGATCATGTGGTTTTTTCTTCCCATTTATTCTCATAATGTTGTTTATTACGTTGCTTAATTTTCTTGTTGAAACATTCTTGCATTCCTTGGATATATTGCACATGGTCATGGTGTATATTTCTGTTAACATGCTTTTGGGTTTGGTTTACTAGTGTTGAGAGTTTTGCATTTATATTCATAAGGAATATTGATCTGTGGTTTTCTCTTCTTGTGGTGTCTGTTTGACTTTGGTATCAGGATTAATATGACCTCATAGAATGAAGTTAGGAGGTATCCTTTCTATTTTGGGGGGCAGACGTTGAAAAAAGGTATTAATTCTTCCTAAAATATTTTATAGAATTCACTAGTGAATATGGTGATGGTCCTGGGCTTTTCTTTTTTCGGGAGGTTTTTGATTACTGATTCAATCTCTTTTCTTCTTATAGGTCTGTTGGTTATGTAGATTGTTGTTGTGAGATCTTCTTGAGCTCGTTTTGATAGTTTGGTAATTTCAATCTGTTCCATTCATTCGGGTTATCAAATTTGTTGGTGTAAAATTGATATGGTTTGGCTCTGTGTCCCTATCCAAATCTCATCTTGAACTGTAATCCCCACATGTTAAGGGAGGGACCTGGTGGGAGGTGATTGGATTGTAGGGGGCAGTTTCCCCCATGCTGTTCTCATGATAGTGAGTGTGTTCTCACGAGATCTGATGGTTTCATAAGGGGCTCTTCCCCCTTTGCCTGCTTTCTCTCCTGCCACCTTTCTAAGAAGGTACTTACTTCTCTTTCCTCTTCTGCCATGATTGTAAGTTTCCTGAGACCTCCCCAGCCATGTGGAACTGTGAGTAAATTAAACCTCTTTCCTTTATAAATTACCCAGTCTCAGGTATTCTTTATAGCAATGTGAAAATGAACTAATATGACAGCTGTTCATAGTATTATTTTGTAATCCTTACTATTTCTGTAAAGCAGTAGTAATGTACCCATTTTCATTTCTCATTTTAAGTATTTGCATTGTCTCTTTTTCTTGGTCTAGCTAAAGGTTTGTTAATATTTTACTTTCAAATAAGAAACTTTTTCTTTTGTTGATTCTCTCTGTTGTTTTTTCGTTTCTATTTCATCTGCTCTGTATTTATTATTTCTTTTCTTCTATTAGCTTTAGGTTTGGTTTGCTCTGATTTTTCTAGTTATTTAATGCACACAGTTAAGTTGTTGATTTGATATTTTTCTTCTCTTTTAATGTAGGTGTGTACAGTTGTACATTTCTCTCTGAGCACTGTGTTTTTTGCATCCCATAAGTTTTTATATGTTGTGTTTATGTTTTCATCTCAAATTTCCCTGTGATTTTTGGGGACCTATTTGCTGGTTGGGCTGAAAAGAGAACATGGCAATCCTGTATGCTCCAACATTTAGAAGTTGAAAGACGATAAGGCAATAGCAGAAATGTAGCCAAAATTTGTCCAGAATTTGTCCACTTAATCTAAGTCATGAATTTATTGACATAAAATTGTTCATAATATTCTCTTATTATTGTTTTAATACCTGTATAATCTGCAATGATATCAGCATTCCTATTTCTAACATTGGTAATTTGCGTCTTCTCTGATTTCTCCTGGATCGGTTTAGCTAGAAGTTTACCAAGGTTATGGATCTCCCCAGAGAACCAGCTTTTGGTTTCATTTTCTCTCTGTTTTTCTGTTTTCAGTGGCAATTGATTTCTCCATTGATCCTTTTTCTTTCCTTTTCTTTGGCTTTGAATTTAATTTGACCCATATTAAACTTTTCTACTTTCTTAAAATGAAAACTGAGGTCATTGGTTTGAGACCTTTCCTGCCCACTAGGTACTGTTTTACTGGCATCCCCAAAATTCTGATATGTTGTGCCTTCATTTTTATTAAATTCAAGATACTTTCTACCTTCTCTTTGATTTCTTCTGGACCCACAGATTATTTAGAAGTTTGTTATATAATTTCCAAATATTTGGAGAGTTTTCAGACATCTTTCTGATATTGGTTCCAACTTTAATTCCATTTTGTTCAGAGAACGTACTTTATATGACTGGAATATTTTGAGATTTGTTGAGACCAATTTTATTTCCCAGAATATCGTAGTAAGTGTTCTGCAGCCACTGGAGAAGAAAGAACACTTTGCCATGGAGCATTCCATAAATGTCAAATAGGTCATGTTGATTGAGAGTATCCAACTCTACGATTTCTTTGCTGATTTTCTGTCTGCTTATTCTATCAATTATTGAGGAAGAATATTAATATTCGTAACTGTAGATCTGGCTATTTTTTCATTATAGTTCTATCAGCTTTTACTTCGTGACTTCATGATTCTGAAGCTCCCTTATTACAGGCATACATGTTTACTATTATTATGTTCTCTTGGGAAATTGACCCCTTTGTCTTTATGAAATGACCTTCCTCATCCCTAATATTATTTTTTGCTCTGAAATCTTTGTCTTATATTGACACAGCCACTGTAGCTTTCTTTGACTGGTGTTAGTGCTATATATCTTTTTTTCCATCCTGACTCTTAATCTGTTTCTGTCTTCATATTTAAAGTGCATTTGTTTTAGGCAACATGTCATTTAGTATTGATTTTTTATTCAGTTTGACACTCTGTATGTTTTAATTGGGTATTTAACATATACATCTAATGTGATTTTTTGAACATGGTTAGGTTTAAGACTGTCACCCTTCCTTGTTTTCTGTGTATCCCATCTAATGCGTTCTTCATTCCTTTTAAACTCATTTTATGCCTTCTTTGGATTGAATGTTTTCTAATTCTCAATTTTGTTTTATCTGTTGGCCTATTATCTCTTTATTTCACTATTTTAGTGCTTGCTTTATAATTTACAATGTATATTTTTAACTTATCTCCATCTATTGTCAAGTGATATTAAACCTTTCCACATATAGCACTGATTTTCAGCTGGGAACAGAGGAATGTTGATGATATGCAGAGTCTAGGGGCCTTTAGTGGGTAGAAGCCAGGGATCCTGCTAAAATCTTACAATGCGCAGGATAGTTTTTCACAGTGGAAAATTATCTGGCCCAACATGCCAATGGTGCTGTGTTTCAGAAACTCTGACATATAGTCTAAGAATCTTCTATGGTACTCTCTCCCTCTGGCCTTTATGCTGTTGCCACATTTTACACAATACATTGCCATTATTTTGTTTAAACAATTTATATTTTAAAGCAAATTAAATAATAAAAAAGTCTTATACATTTACCCATGTAGTCACTATTTCTGGTGCTCTTCAGTTCTTTGTGTAGATCCAGATTTCTCTTCGGTATAATTTTACTTCTGCTTGAAGAATTTCCATTACTGTTTCTTGTAGTTTGTGTCTACTCATGATGAATTCTTTCAGCTTTCATATGTTGGAAAAGTCTTTATTTCATTTTTCTTTTGGAAAGATTTGGGGGGGCGTTTAGAAATCAAAATTATTATTATTTTTTCTATCAGTGCTTAAAGATATCTCCACTGTGTTTCTGCTTGCACTGTTTCCAAAGAGAAAACTACAGTTGTCCTTATCTTTGTCCTCTGTACATACCATGTCTTTTTCTTCTGGTTGCTTTTAAGATCTTCTCTTTATCACTGTTTTTTGTTGTTGTTGTTGTTGTTGCTGAGATGGAGTCTCGCTCTGTCACTCAGGCTGGAGTGCGGTGGCGCAATCATGGCTCACTGCAATCGATTCAATTACAAAATGCCTTGGTGTAGTTTTCTTCATGTTTCTTAAGCTTGGGGTTTGGCGAGCTTCATGAATCTGTGCGTTCATAGTTTTCGTCAACTTTGGAATTTTTTCAGCCATTATTTCTCAAATATTTTCTGCCTGACCCTGCCCTTTCAGAGACTCCAGTTACACATTTATTAGGATGCTTCAAGTTGCCCTAAAACTCACTGATACTCTTTTTATTTTTAAAATTTATTTTTCTCTTCATTTTTGGTAGTTTCAATTGCAATGTTTTTAAGTTCAATAATCTTTTCTTCTGCAGTGCCTATTCTGCCATTAATCCCACCCATTAATCCCATGAAAGTAGTTTTCATCTCAGGAATCTGACTTCGGTCTTTTTAAAAAATAACTTCCTTATTCTAATTATGGGTCATGTTTTCCTGCCTCTGTGAATGCCTGGTAATCCTTTCTTTTCTTTTCTTTTTTGGATGTCAAAAAAAGAGAGAGTTTGCCTTACTGGATGCTGAATATTTTCCATTCCTATAAATCTTCTAGAGCTTTGTTCTGGAATGCAGTTAATTTCTTCAGAGACAGCTTGATCTTTTAAGTCTTGATTTATGATTTGTTTGGTGGGTGTGGATCAGTGCCTAGTCTCTGATCTTTTTGCACTACTGATTATTTTGCACTAATTTTGCACTACTCAGGCAAGACATTCCTGAGTCTCCTACTGCGAAATTATGAGGTTTTCCAGTCAGCCTGGTAGGAAAAGGCACTATTGCTGTCTTTGTGTGAGCGGGGCATATTGCTCCTTCTAATCATTTTGGAGAGTTCCTTCCCCATAGCTGGGTAATTTCCTTACACACACATGCCCATCAGTACTCTGCTAAATGCTCTAAACCTCTCTCTTTACTCTCTTCAGTGCTCTCTTCTTTGGCTCCCGGTCCTCTGAACTCTAGCTTAGTTGTTTCAGGCTCTCAGCTCCATGTTCTCAAGCCAGTTTTCCAGTTCTATTTGGCACCACCCCCCACCCCGCCCCACCCCTGGCAGGCTAGAAACTCTCTCAAGGTGCTGAGCTGAGGAACCTAGTGCTCATCTCATTTTCCCGCCTCTCAGGAATTCCCGTCCTTCATTGCCTGATGTCCAAAGTGTTGAAGTCCATGGTTTCATATATTTTGACTGGATCTTTTATGGTTCCAAGGGGGAGAGTAAATATGTTCCTTGTTACTTCATTTCAAAATCTGGTTTTGACTACTATGCACCTACTAGGATGGCAAATCTTCAGAACATGGCAACACCAAATGCTGGTGAGGAGGTGGATCAACAGGAACTCTCATTCATTGCTGGTGGGGGTGCAACATGGAACAAGCACTTTGTTTTTCTTTTTTTTTTTCTTTTTGAGAAGGAGTCTTGCTTTGTCTGCCAGGCTGGAGTGTAGTGGCACGATCTCGGCTCACTGCAACCTCTACCACCCGGGTTCAAGCAATTCTCCTGCCTCAGCCTCCTGAGTAGCTGGGATCACTGGCTTGTGCCACCATGCCAGGATAATTTTTGTATTTTCAGTACAGACAGGATTTCACCGTGTTGGCCAGGCTGGTCTAGAACTGACCTCAAGTTATCCGCCCGCCTCGGCCTCCCCAAGTGCTGGGATTACAGGCGTAAACCACCATTCCCAGCCAGAACAGGCACTTTGGAAGGCAGTTTGTTTGTAATATAGTTTGGATATATGTCCTACCTACCCTAATCTCATGTTGAATTGTAACCCCCAGTGTTGGAGGTGGGGCCTGCTGGGAGGTATTTGGACCATGAGGGTGAATCCCTTTTGGCTCGGTGGTGTCCTCGTGATAGTAAGTGAGCACTCATGAGATCTGGTTGTTTAAAAGTATGTGGCACCTCCCCCACCTGCTCTCGCTCTTACCCCTGCTCTGGCTATGTGAAGCGCCTGCTCCAGCTTTGCTTTCGACCATGAGTAAAAGCTACCTGAGGCCTCCCCAGAAACTGAGAAAATGCTAGTGCCAGTAGATGGTGCTTCCTGTATAACCTGCAGAACTGTGAGTCAATTAAAACCTCTTTTCTTTATAAATTACCCAACCTCAGGCATTTCTTTACAGCAATACAAGAATGGTTTAATACAGGTGGTTTCCTTTTTGAAAAAAAAAAATTGATTTCAGGCTGCTCTCAAACTCCTGACCTCGAGCCTTCCCCTCACCTAAGCCTCCCCGAATGCTGGGGTTACAGGCATGAGTCACTGTGCCAGGCCCAGCTTGGTGGTGTCTCACAAAGCTAAACATACCAGACAACCCAGTAACTGTGCTCCTCAGTATTCTATTCACCCAGAGGAGTTGAAAAAGCATTACCACACGGATGTTCATAGCAGTTTTATTTATAATTCTCAACAATTGGAAGCAATCAAGATGTCCTTCAGTAGGTGGATGGATTAACTGTGGTACATCCAGAAAACGGAATATTATTTAGCAGTAAGAAGAAATGAGCTATCAAGTCACGAAAAGACATAGAGAAACCTCAAATGCATATTACTAAGAGAAAGAAGCCACTCTGAAAAGGCTACATACCGTATGATTCCAGTCATATGATGCTCAGAAAAAGGCAAAACTGTGGAGACAGTAAAAAGATTGGTGGTTGCTAGGGGTTGGTGGCAGGGAAGGATGAACAGGCAGAGTGCAGAGGATTTTCAGGGTAGTGATATGACTCTGTGTCACTGTGTGACACTGTAGTGATGGGTACATGCCATTATACACTTACAAAAACCCACAGAATATGTAACACCAAGAGTGAACCCTGATGTAAACTGTGGACTTTGGGTGACAATGATGTGTCACTGCCATTCATCAATTACAACAAATGGCGGGGGGGAATGTTGACAAGGGAGAGGCTGTACATGTGTGGGGGAAAGGGTTATATGGGAATCTCTGTACCTCTCTCTCTGTCTCTCTCTCTCTCTCTGTCACACACACACACACACACACACACCATGCAGAGTCAAGCACCAGAGAAGTTCATCATTGTCATGCAGCTCTGTTTAATTGTGGCTTGTTCAAGACGTGGAGAAGCATAGAGATGTTTAGAAATGACTGGGTTGTTTTACCTTTTGAAACAATGATTTCATACTGCCTGCTGCTTTATAAATAACCCCAAAGTTACTCAGTCCTTTCTGCTGAACCACTACTTTATAAGATAATCTCTTTTATCAACCAATTTGTAGCCAGGACTAACTAGGTGATGTTGGGGTCTGATGTCCTCATGAGGTTGGGACGATCCTCTGCTCTTCCTCTGGCAATTGGTTTTCTGCATCCTTAGGGAAAATTCTGGCCCTCAGGCATGATGTTTGTAAACTCTTTGTTCTTTTTCTTCATTTTCTTCTCCCATTTGATCCTTCTGGGTCCACTTCATTAGAAGTTTCTTGGTATTCAATGGCCACTGCAATTCCAATTAGATTTCATGAGAGAGATGATGCCATATTGCTCTTTCTTTTGTTGAAAGTCACCGGCAGTTTGAGCATGGTCACTCATACCTGCAATCCCAGTG
The DNA here is from genome assembly GCF_003255815.1 of Theropithecus gelada. NCBI lineage: Eukaryota > Metazoa > Chordata > Mammalia > Primates > Cercopithecidae > Theropithecus > Theropithecus gelada. The sequence continues at coordinate 44,272,007 of NC_037677.1, forward strand.
CTTTCAGAGGCCGAGGCGGGAGCATTGCTTGAGGCCTCAAGTTCTAGACCAGCTTGGGCAACACAGTGAGACTCCATCTCTACAAAAAATTGAAATAAAATTAGCCAAGTATGGTGGTGTGTGCCTGTAGACACAGCTACTTGGGAGGCTGAGACAGGATGATCACTTGAACCCAGGAGCCCAAGGCTGCAGTGAGAGGTGATAGTGCTTACTGCACTCCAGCCTGGGTGACAGAGAAAGATGCTGTCTCTAAAAAAAGAAAGAAAGGAAAAAAAAAGTCGCCAGCAATTTGGAACAGAAAGGCCCACAGTGGAACATAGCTTCATGAGAACAGTTGGCCCTGGAGGCTCACTGTTTTATTTGTTTGTTTGTTTTGTTTTGTTTTTTTGAGACGGAGTCTTGCTCTGTCACTCAGACTGGAATGCAGTGGCATAATTTCGGCTCACTGCAACCTCTGCCTCCTGGGTTCAAGCGATTCTTGTGCCTCAGCCTCCCAAGTAGCTGGGATTACAGGCACACACCACCATGACTGGCTAAGTTTTGTATTTTTAGTAAAATTTAATACAAAAATTTTTTTTTTGTATTTTGTATTAAATTTTGTATTTTTGTATTTTGTATTTTTAGTAGCAGGGTTTTGCCATGTTGGCCAGGCTGGTCTTGAACTCCTGACCTCAGGTGATCCTCCTGCCTTGGCCTCCCAAAATGCTGGGATTATAGGTGTGAGCCACCACACCCTGCCATGACCTTTGAATAATAATAATGGTGGTGCACATGGCGTGCCCCATCATGCCCCATAGGAGCTCTCACTTTGTTTAGTTTTTGAAGTGGTCCTAGGCAGTGTGTGGCATAAACACATCAAACCACTCACTGCTTCTTGACATATCTCCTTTCTTGGTTTTCGTGCATTCTCTCGTTCCCAGTTTTCCTCCTACCCCAGTGGCCTGTTCTTTCTCAATCTCCTTTGGTGGTTGCTTGTGCTTGTCCTCTCCATGGTAGAGGTACCAGAGCTTGGCCTGTCTTCTCCCTTTACATGTTGCCTCAAGGTACTCTCATCTGGTCTCGTGATTCACGTGCCATCCACATACAGTCACGTGCCACATGATGATGTCTTGGTCCATGAGGGGCTACACAGATGATGGTGGTCCCATAAGATTATAATGGAGCTGAAAAATTCCTGTTGCCTACTGACATCATAGCTGTCATAACTTCATAGCACAACGTATTGCTTGCATGTTTATGGTGATGCTGGTGTAAACAAACCTGCTGTGCTGCCAGTCATATAAAAGTATTGAAAAGGGCCAGATGCAGTGGCTCATGCCTGTAATGCCAATGTTTTGGGAGGCTGAGGTGGGAGGATTGCTTAAGGCTGGGAGTTCGAGACCAGCCTGGGCAACATAGTGAGACCCCATTTTTATAAAAGGAAAAAAAATTAGCCAGGCATGGTGGTACTTGCTTATAATCCCAGCTACTCAGGAGGCTGATGTGGGAGGATTGCTTGAACTCAGGAATTGGAGAGTGCAGTGAGCTGTGATTATACCATTGCATTCCCCAGCAAGACCCCATCTCAAAAAAAAAAAAAAGAAGGATTACAGAATTATGTACAGTACCTAATACTTGATAATGATAATAAACAACTGTGTTACTGGTTTATGTATTTATTATACTATAATCATTATTTTAGAGTGTACTCCTTCTTCTTTAAAAAACAAAAACCAAAACAGTTCAATGTAAAATGGCCTCAGCAGGGCCTTCCAGAGGTACTCTAGAAGAAGGCCTTGTCATCATAGGAGACGACAGCTCCAGGCATGTTATTGACTCAGAAGACTGTCTGGTAGGACATGATGTGGAGGTGGAAGACAGAGATATTGATGATTCTGACCCCGCGTAGGCTTGGGCTGCTGTTTGTGTTTGTTTCTTCACTTTTAACAAAACATTTAAAAAATAAAAAAAAAAATTAAAAATAGATAAATGCTCATAGAATAAAAATATAAAGAAAGAAAATATTTTTGTACAGGTATACAAAGTGGTTTGGTTTTTTGTTGTTGTTGTTGTTTTGTTTTGTTTTTTTTGAGACAGGGTCTTGCTCTGTTGCCCACGCTGGTACTATCAGGGCTCACAGCAGCCTCAACCTCCCAGGCTCAAGCCATCCCAAGTAGCTGGGACTATATGCATTTGCCACCATGCCCAGCTAATTGTGTATATTTTGTAGAGACCGAGTTTCACTGTGTTGGTCAGGGTGATCTCAAACTCCTGGGCTCAAGCCATCCACTTTAACCTCCCAAAGTGCTGGGATTACAAGCAAGATCAAATACAAAGGCCACCGCGCCTGGCTGTGTTTGTGTTTTAAGCTAAGTGTTATTACAAAAGTCAAAGTTTCTTAAAAATTAAAAATTTACAAAGCAAAAAAGTGACATAAACTAAGGTTAATTTATTATTGAAGCAAAAAAAATGTTAAGGAAATCCAGTCTAGTTTAAGTGTACAGTGTTTATAAAGTTTACGGTATACAATAATGTCTAGGCCTTCACATTCACTCACTACTCACTAACCCATCCAGACCAACTTCCAGTCTTGCAAGCTCCATTCACCGTAAGTGTCTTATACAGGTGTGCCATTTTGTATCTTTTTACTGTATTTTTACTGTATCTTTTCATGTTTAGATACACAGATACCATGTGCTACAGTTGCTTACAGTATTAAGTACAGTAACATGCTACAGGGGTTTACAGTATAGGTTTTCTTATGGAAAATCATCCAGTGGTTTTGTAGTAAGACTAGAATGCAGTTTAAACAGGGGCCTTGCAGGCCCTGGCCCTGTGCAATCCAGCCTAACTCACACCTCAGCCTCCAATTGGCCTCAGATCGTTCCCACCCGCTCTGTCCATTCACCCTCTTCTAGTCCTTGAACCCAAGTCCCTCTGACCTCTGCTTCTCGCTCCTCGCACCTCACTCTAGGTCTTCCCACTCTGGCTTCCTCTTAGTGACAGGCCTCACCTCAAAGACCCCTCCTCAGAGCCGCCTTCCCTGGCCACTCTAACCAAGTCCCCCTCATCTGACCAGCCACAGTCCCTCTGTCACAGAACTTTCCTCTTTTGCTCAAGGCATTTGTCACTCTCTGATTATATTGCATTTATTTATTTGCTTACTCATTTATCATTTTTCTTTCTCTACTAAAATGTATATGTGCCAAGAAAACAGAGATTGCATCTTTGTTCTTTGCTGCTATATCCTCAGTGGCTAGAACAGTGCAGGCCCATGGTAGGCACAGTGAATGCTCATTGAATGAATGAAGGATGTGGAAACAAGGCTCAGCTAGATTAACTGGCTCATTGGGATGCACAGGACTCTGGGACTGAGCCAGCAAGGCAGAAGAATAGGGTCTGGAGGCAGGGAACCTAAGGCCAATTCATGCTGACTTCCTAGAACTAAATAAAAAGGAAAACCACAACTTTCCACGCCTAAGTAACAAAAGGACTAGAGGCTACTCCCTTTGCCACCCGCCCCCCCACCACCCTGCTCTTTTTCTGCGTGGGAAATGGACAATTGAAAGTATGTCTGATCGGTTGCTCTCTGCAGGACTCACTGCAGTCTCAACCTCCCAGGCTCGAGCCATCCCGAGTAGCTGGGACTATAGGCATTTGCTTTCTTCAACTGATCAGACATTTGCATAGGAGTGTAACTTTGTAACTTCATTTCAGCCTCTGATTGGTTGCTTTTCACAGCCAATTATACTGATTGCAGGCCACTATTTCATTTACATAGGGTGTACACCAAGTAACCAATGGAAAACCTCTAGAGGGTATTTAAATCCCAGAAAATTCTGTAAAGGTGCTCTTGACTCCCTGTGCTCAGGACCACTCCCGCCCTGTGGAGTGTACTTTCATTTTCAATAAACTCTGCTTTTGTTCCTTCATTCTTTCCTTGCTTTGTGCATTTTGTCCAATTCTTTGTTCAAAACACCAAGAACCTGGGCACCCTCCACCGGTAACACCAGGGCACCCGTCCAAGTGTGTTGCCAGATGGGATGCTGCCACTGAGTCCTGTGGAATAAGCCAGGCAGCCAGCTGCATGAGGCTGGTGTGTTCTGGGTGCAGGCTGCGGGCCAGCAGTGGTGCCAAGTGGTATGGTCACTGCAGGGAGGACGCTACTCCCATGGAATTTGGCTGTGCACAGCGGAGGGGCCCGGATGTATTTTCAGGAGGCTCTAACCACGGAGGAACTGTTTAAGGCTCTTGGGGCCTTCTGTAGCCCATCTGGATGGAGTCAGTCAATCAGGGGAAGGTGGGTTTCAGCATCCCAAATGTTTGAAGAAAGTTTTCAAAACTGGGAAGTTCCAGGGGAGTGTATGGTCAGGCAGCCACGATTTGCTTGTAACCATCTGATTCCCCAGGATTAGAGATTTGCATTTTGATGGCTAGGATGGCAGAAACCTAGGTCTCTTCAGGGACATGAAGAGATGTTCAGGTTCAAGGGAAGTAAAAGAGGTGTGTAAGCAGATTTGGGTAGATGGCAGAGAAGCAGAGCTGATTCCAGGTGGGGGCTGGCTCGCAAGACCTGATAACAGATGGGGGCAGAGAACTGGCAGCATGGGTGGATGGAAAGCCACTCCAACATGCTTCTGAGGGCCCAGAAACTTCTAAAGGTCTCACCCCATGGAGGTTCTGCTAAGAGTCAACACCTGAGCACAGAATCTCAGCTTCACATAGCGTCTGCTGCATGACTTGGAACCTCAGCTTGTCCATCTGAAAAGTGGGAATAATATGAAGAATGCAGAACTACCAAGGCAGAAGATGGAAACGTGATGTGCAAGGATGCAGAGGAGGCTCTGGACTGAGCAGGCCCTGAACATACCAGTGCTAGACCTGCATCTAAAGGTGGAGCAGCCTGGTGTGTGTAGGATGCTCTGCACCCCTCCTGCTCCTGGCCTCCTAGAAGCTGGAGCTGTGTTCCAGAAAAACCCCGAGGGATGGTTTGTTCAGATGGAAACACGGTCCCCCTGGGGGATTCTTTGGGATAGAAAGAAGGAGGTTTCCTGAAGGGTGAAGGTGCATGAGCTCTATACTTTCATTTTTCTCTACCTCAGCACTCCATCCCGTCTCCTCACACATCAAGTCAATAAAACCCAGAACGCAGTCATTTTTCTATCATTTCCTCTCTGCTGAGCCCAATGTGCTCAAGAGCCACCCCCAGCTGTGCACCAGGACAGGACTATTTTGCTTTTGCTGAGAGTACAGAGATCTGACAGGCCACAACCTTGTATTTTTCAAGTTTTATGATGTCAAAGATGACTCATTAGGTGGACGCTAGCTTTACTGATTAATCTTACTTATGCACATGTCTCGTTTCTCCCTGAAGGTTTGCTGGGAGCATTTATTTTTGCTGCACTAGGAACAAACTCACTGGCAGGTCCCTGGAGCATTGCATATTACGGACTCCATCTCTTTGGCCTTCCACATTAATTTCCTTGAAATGACACCAAGGGGCCAATATCTTGCACACACACCTTTGCTTTGATGAAATGTTTGCTTTCATTTCTAATCATTTGTGTAAAAAGCCCTGGTTTGGGTTTGTTTAGACCTTTTGGGTAGGGAATTCATCTCCTCCAAACCACTTCCAAATTGCTTCCACTGTGGAAACTCGCTGAGCCCGGCATTTTCTCTGCTGGACCGAAGGCCTCAGATTTCTTTATCAATCAGAAAACAACACAGACCACACTGGCTGCGATTCCCAACCCTCATCCCCAATAAAGATTTAACATTTTTTGATTAGAGCCACGATCCCAAGGTGTTAAATGTTTGAGAAGGTTTTGCATTCTTTTCTTGAATATTGTTCTGTTCTCCTGGGATTTTTCCTGGGATACTTGCTGATTTCTGCACCCTGGCTCCTGCTTTCTACCTGCACCCCTCTGTGTTGACCCCTAGGCTAGAACAGTCAACCACAAATAAAATATCACATTTCTCAAGTGGATAATGTGAAACTGTGACTTTTGGAAAAAAACATTACCATTGGACGCCATGACAGTTATTCTGGTGAGCAAGACAGGCCAAGCCGATAGCAGGGAAATAACCAGGGGGTGAAGGGACATGTAAGGAGAAGCAACATCAGCCACAGTGAGGGAGCATGCTGAGGATGAGCAGCAGAGGCTGAGAGGTGCTTCCCCAGGAAGGCGGAGTTATTAGACATGTGCCACCTGGTCTGGATCCTAGAGGCCACGTCTCCGTGGGCACCAAAGCCCCAAGGAGCTGGAGAGACAGCCTCCTTCCTGACTCACCCCGAGGATTCTGGTTCCAGTGATCTGAAGTGGGCCTGGGAATCTGTGTTTAACAGCAACAACAACAATAATAAGAGCCAACACTTGACAACAGCTATGTTCCAGCCATTGTCCTAAGAGTTTCTTATACAGCAACTTATTTAGTCCTTACAACAACTCCATGGGGTAAGGTGCTGGTGGTAGGCTGAATTCTGAGATAATCACCAGTGACTCTCGCCCTTGTGTGATCACCTGCTTTTGAATATGGGCAGAATTTCTAAACATAATCTCACTCTCGTGAATATGTTAAATTATATGGCAAAGGGTGTTGTAGATGTTATTAAGATCCTGAAGAGGCCGGGCGCGGTGGCTCAAGCCTGTAATCCCAGCACTTTGGGAGGCCGAGACGGGCGGATCACGAGGTCAGGAGATCGAGACCATCCTGGCTGACACAGTGAAACCCCGTCTCTACTAAAAAATACAAAAAAACTAGCCGGGCGAGGTGGCGGGCGCCTGTAGTCCCAGCTACTCGGGAGGCTGAGGCAGGAGAATGGCATGAACCCGGGAGGCGGAGCTTGGAGTGAGCCAAGATCACGCCACTGCACTCCAGCCTGGGCGGCAGAGCGAGACTCTGTCTCAAAAAAAAAAAAAAGATCCTGAAGAAATTGACCTAAGGAGAGGGAGATGATTTGGCGCAGGCCGGACCTAATCAGGTGGGTCCTTAAAAGGGACTGGGCTCTTCTTGATGAAAGAGATTTGAAGTATGAGAAGGATTTGACATGAGCGAGATTCTACATTACTGGCTTTAAAGATGGGGAGAAGGGGATGTGGCAAGGAACAAAAGTGACCTCTAGGACTTAGAGTATCTCCCAGCTGACAGCCAGCAAAGAAAGGGGACCTCCATCCCACAGCTGCAAGGAACTGAGTTCTGCCACCACCACATGACCTTAGAAAGGGGCCCTGGGCTCAGATGAGGATGCAGTACTGGCCAATGCCTTGATTTTAACTTTGTGAGACCCTGAGCAGAAAGCCCAGTCATGCTGTGCCTGGACTTCTGACTTACAAAGCCGTGAACTGATAAATGGTGATGTTAAGTGGCTAAATTTGTGACACTTTGTTGTGCAGCAATGGAAACCTAAGACAGATTTTGGTACTATAGAGTGGGGCACTGCTGAAGCCACCTTTGCAAAAATTATGACAGTGAGCGAAATCTTACATAGCCTACTCCATCTTGCTTCTAACCTTACAAACTATCTTTGCTCATTCCTGGGCATAAATCAAACTAACTATGGGAGGCATTTAGTGAAAAAGATGATAACAGTTCTTTCCAGAAACTAACAGTTCTTTCCAGAAATGAACCCCCTCCTTGCTCAGGGACCAAAACTGTCTTTGTAGGATTATGACTTAGGAGTCATATAGCCAGAGGATTTGTAAAGTCTCCAATTGCTCCTGTAGATAACATCAATATTATCAAAACCTAAGGTTGATCTTTGAGGTATTTTTCAGATTTTTGCATTCTGGTGACTCCACCTGGACTTGTGACTCATACCATGGAACGAATTCAACCTCTTCTGTGATGTGCCCAGCCCCCAATCCAGGAGCTGTGTCAGTGCAATAAGACAGGTTTGACCCCCGCCCATGATTTCATCCCTGACCCAACCAATCATCGTTTCCCATTCCCCAGCTCCCTTCCTGCCAAACTATCCTAGAGAAGCCCTGGCCTCTGAGCTTTGTGGGAGGCTGATTTGAGTAATAACTCCCGTCTTCTGCTTGGTTAGCCCTGTGTTTATTAAACTCTTCCTCTGTTGCAATACTTCTGTCTCAGTGAATCAGCTCTATATGTGCAGTGGGCAAGAAGAACCTGTCAGGCAATTACTCTGACAATGTGGGAGTGATTCTGGAACTCAGAGTGGGCAGAGGCTGAAGAGAATTTGAGGAGAATTTTGAAGATCGTGATGGAGAAAACTTAAGTCACTTTGAAGAAACCTAGTAGAAATCTGGTCTTTAAGGATGCTGCCAGTGAGAGCCACAAGAAAGTGAGGAACACTTTACTGGAAATTGGAAGGAAAGGAATCCTAGTTATGGAGTGGAAGAAAGCTTAGCAGAGTTGTCTACTCCAGTTCTTTGGAAAGTGGAACTTGTAAGTGATAAACTTGGATATTTAGCTGAGGAGATGTCCATGGAAACTGTTGAAATGCAGTCTAGTTCTTTCTTGCTGCTTATAGTAAAATGCCAGAAAAGAGAGAGAAATTGAGGGAAGAAGAGTGAAACAAAAAACTTTGTTCTTGATGATTTGGGAAGTTCTCACTTTATCCAGTTGGCAAAAATGCTAAAGAGAAAAGATTGCTTGTGAAAAATCTGGCATAGAGAAAAAGCCAAGGGTGTGACTGCACAAACTTTTGCTAAAACCTCAGAGAGACCAAAAGGTCAGAATATTTAGTCATGCAAGGGGGTTTTTCAAGTTGAGGTTAAGGGTGTGCCTTACAGATCTTCTGGGCCAAACTGGAGGGCTTCTAGGCTTGAGGGTGTTGTCTTTAGTCATCTCAGCAGAAGACAAGAACAGAGACGGGATTATCTTCAAACAATGTGTGGGTGTGGGTTTTGTCTAATGGAAGGAACCCTAATGTAATACACAAGACCATGAAATTCTTAAGAAAATTATTTTGGCAGAAACTCTACCAGCTTGGACTAAAAGAGTCCTGAAAGACAGAGAGTGCAAAATGAAAGATGCCTGCTGAACCCCTGAGACTCTCCTGGCAGGAAACAGGGTGAGAAAACTGCAGCTGATCCTTGAACAATGTTGGATTAAATTGTGTGGGTCCACTTACACCTAGATTTTTTTCAATAAAAGTTACATTGAGTGTACCTGCCTCTCCTGCTCCCCCTTCTACCTCCTCCACTTCTTCCACTTCTGCCACCTCCGAGACAAGACCAACCCTTCCTCTTTCTCCTCCACTTCCCCCTACTTAATCAATGTGAAGACAGTGAGGATGGAGACCTTTATAATGATCCACTTCTGCTTAGTGAATAGTAAATGTATTTTCTCTTTCTTATGCTTTTCTTAATAATATTTTCTTTTCTATAGCTTACTTTATTGTAAGAATATAGTATATAATACATATAACATACAAAACAGTTGTGTTAATCAACTGTTTACATGACCAGTAAGCCTTCCAGCCAATAAGCTACTAGTTGTTAAGTTTGGAAGGAGCCAAAATTATCCATGGATTTTCGGATTTTCAACTGGGTAAGAGGCCTGTGCCCCATCCCCAAAATTGCTCAGGGGTCAACTGCTCTCAGCTGTGCTACCTTTCACAACAAAGGATGAATGATGAAGACCGAATCAAGAGCCCAGAGGGTCAAACCGACAGCAAATAAGTTTTGGCCAACGGCCACTCCCAATGGGAGATAACATGAAGGAAAGAGCCAGCTCAGGGTCTTTTTAAAAAAATTTATTTTAAGTTCAGGGGTACATTTGCAGGTTTGTTATATAGGTAAACTTGTGTCACAGGGATTTGTTGTGCAATTATTCATCACCCAGGTATTAAGCTTAGTACCCATTAGTTATTTTTCCTTATCCTCTCCCTCCTCCCACCCTCCACCTTCTAATAGACTCCAGTGTCTGTTGTTCCCCTCTATGTGTCCATGTGTTCTCATCATCTAGTTCCCACTTGTAAGTGAGAACATGTGGTATTTGGTTTTCTGTTCTTGTGTTAGTTTGCTAAGGATAATGGCCTCCAGCTTCATCCATGTTTCTGCAAAGGACATGATCTGGTTGCTTTTAATGGCTGCATAGTATTCCATGGTGTATATGTACCACATTGTCTTTATCCAGTCTATCACTGATGGGCATTTAGGTTGATTCAGTGTCTTTGCTCTTGTCAATATTGCTGCAATGAACATGTGTGTGCATGTGCCTTTATAATAGAATGATTTATATTCCTTTGGGTATATACCCAGTAATGGGTCAAATGGTATTTCTGTTTTCAGGTCTTTGAGGAGTTGCCACACTCTTCTGCAATGGTTGAAGTAATATACACTCCCACCAACTGTACGTAAGTGTTCCTTTTTCTCCTCAACCTCACCAGCATCTGTTATTTTTTGCCTTTTTAATAATAGCCATTCTGACTCACGTGATATTGTCTCTCATTGTGGTTTTGATTTGAGTTTCTTTAATGATAAGTGATGTTGAGCTTTTTTCATATGTTTGTTGGCCGCATGTATGTCTTCTTTTGAAAAGTGTCTGTTTGTATCCTTTGCCCACTTTTTAATAGGATTGCTTGAGGTTTTTTTTTTTTTTTTTTGTAAATTTGTTTAAGTTCCTTATAGATGTGGATATTAGACCTTCGCCAGACGCATAGTTTACCAAAATTTTCTCCTATCCTGTAGGTTGTCTGTTCACTCTGTTGATAGTTTCTTTTGCTGTATAGAAGCTCTTAAGTTTAATTAGATCCCATTTGTTAATTTTTGCTTTTTGTTGCAATTGCTTTTGGTGTCTTTGTTATAAAATCTTTGCCCATTTCTATGTCCTAAATGGTACTGCCTAGATTGCCTTTGAGGGTTTTTATAGTTTTGGGTTTAACATTTAAGTGTTCAATCATCTTGAGTTGATTTTTATATATGGTGTAAAGAAGGGGTCCGGTTTCAATCTTCTTCATATGGCTAGCCAGTTATCCCAGTACCATTTATTGAATATGGAATCCTTTTCCCATTGTTTGTTTTTGTCAGCTTTGTCAAAGATCAGATGGTTGTAGGTGTGCAGCCTTATTTCTGGGTTCTCTATTCTGTTCCATTGGCCTATGTATCTGTTTTTGTACCAGTAACATGCTGTTTTGGTTACTGTATCCCTGTAGTATAGTTTGAAGTCGGGTAATATGATGGCTCCAGCTTTATTCCTTTTGTTTAGAATTGCCTTGGATATTTGGGGTCTTTAGGTGTTCCATATGAATTTTAAAATAGTTTTTTCTAGTTCTGTGAAGAATATCAATGGTAGTTTAATAGGAATAGCATTGAATCTATAAATTGCTTTCAGCAGTATGACCTTTTTTACCATATTGATTCTTCCTATTCATTAGCATGGAATGTTTTTCCATTTGTTTGTGTCATCTCTGATTTCTTTGAGCAGCGTTTTGTAGTTCTCCCTGTAGAGGTCTTTCACCTCCCTGGTTAGCTGTATTCCTAGGTTTTTTTTCTTTGTGTGTTTGTGTGTGTGTGTGTGTATGTGTGTGTGTGTGGTGGTTGTCAATGGGATTGCATTTCTGGTGTGGCTCTGGGCTTGACTGTTGTTGTCGTGTAGGAATGTTAGTGATTTTTGTACATTAATTTTGTAACCTGAGACTTGCTGAAGTTGTTTTATCAGCTTAAAAAGCTTTTGGGCCAAGACTATGGGGTTTTCTAGATGTAGAATCATGTTGTCTGGAAGCAGGGATAGCTTGGATTCATCTCTTTCGGTTAGGATGCCCTTTATTTTTTTCTCTTACCCGACTGCCCCAGCCAGGACTTCCAATACTATGTTGAATAGGAGACTAGAGAGAGAGCATCCTCGTTTTGTACTGGTTTTCAAGGGGAAGGCTTCCAGCTTTTGCCCATTCAGTATGATGTTGGCTGTTGGTTTGTCATAAATGGCTCATTATTTTGAGGTATGTTCCTTCAGTGAGGCCAGGGTCTTTACTCTCTGGGCAGGTTTGCCTCATGTTGCATCTCCTATCAGGAAGTCCTCTCCATGAGGCTCTTCTTCCTAGCTGCAGCCCCACTGTGACTTCTCTGTCATTCAGTGACCCTTGGCCACGCCCTCTCCTACAAGGTCTGCATCTCAGCCTGAGGGACCTCTTCTCTGGCAACCTCATCTCAGCCCTAGGGGTGGTGGCTGCTCTTTCTAGCTGCCATTCTGATGTTATTTCAAGTTCTCTTGACTTTTTACCAGAGAATCCTTCATCATGCTCATCCTCTGATATATTAATAATTTTTTTATGTTGAATTTTTTCCCGATAAAATTACTGTCTGGTTTTGTTCTTCTGACTGGGTTCTCACTGGTACAGAATGGATATCAGGAGTTATCCCAGGAGAGAGGCCACACAGGCAGAAATCAGCATTGCTTTGGTCAGACCCTTGGGCTTAAGTGCAGTTCTGAGCTCCTTGCCAATGGGCAGTGGAATGTTAGAAACTCATGGCATGTGGCGGTGCCACATTGAATCAAGCTGTGACCCATGGCTGATTGTGATGAAGAACCAGCAGCAAGAGTCCTGGAAACCCAAGTGCCACTGCACTGAACTGCGGTGGCAGTCATGATGACTATGAGGACTGCGATGTGAGGCGGATTTTCTTTTTAAGCACACGTGGGCACTTACAAACAGGAAATGGGAAGTACAGTTCTGTTCACTCTCAGCTTGAGTCACAGTCTGAAAACTGGAGAGCCCTAAAAAAATATCTTATTTTTTGTAACTGGACTGATAATGCTGAAAATAAAACACCAACTTAATTTTTTGCCGAATTGCACTTGAAATTTAGAACGTTGATTGGTAAAGAATGGGATTCTGAAACTTGGAACGGGAGCTTCTGGTTGAATCCAGAAGAAACTGACAATCTTAGATCTCCAAGTCACTCTGATATTCCTTTACCCATGGAAGAAGCCTGCCCCCGGTGTCTGAGAATAATAGCCTTTCTTTTCTTTGAGAATCTTGTGATAAGCTCACCTGAGGCAGATGCTTTAAAAGGGGATGCCCTTTATCCTCAAGACCCACTCAAACCATATGCACATAGACCCATAACTAGTGTCAAATCTCAGCATGCTCCAGAGAACAGGTATACACAGTGACACAAAAAGACATAGCTTACACACAGAAAGAATGATAAGGTTTTGTTAATGTATATTGTCAGAAGCCTAGGGTACATGTGTGGAAGTACATTCTAAGGGTATTAGACCAAGGCGGGTGGAATCTAACACTAGATCAGCCCTGATTGTGAATATGGACGCACTTATTGGAGATTATGGATTTAAGGTGTTTGCTCATGCAGCTGAAGGTGATTCTAATGGCTTACCTGGTTGGTTGACTAAAACTTGGACAAAATAGTGGCCTATATTTGATGAGGTTGAGGTACTAGAGCTTCCCTGGTATGATTTGATAAATGGACTCCAAAGGCTATGGAGATAGGAGTGTTGGGCTGGATTTATCATGCACAAATGTGCATCTACCCTCAACCTATGTTCCAGGAGGAGGCCCAGAAGACACTCCCTTGGCTAAGGCATTGAGAAACGCATTAGTGAGCAAAGCATCTGCACCCTTGGTCAACTCTGCAGTAGCTTTCTTCTGCAGGGCAGATATGACTGCAGGGGATGTTGCATTGAGATGGGCTCTGGTTTCAATAGGGTTGAAATCCCAGAGGATCACAGGCCAAGAGGCAGCACCTAACTGCCAAAGGCACATTCACTGTAAAGGGCAGCAGGGCTGTGCAGGCAGTCAGAATGCCTTGACCCACAGAGATATTTGGCAGTGGTCAATTGATATGGCATTCCCAGGAATCAAATAGATGGACAGCTTACTACATTGTTTGATCTGTATAACAGGAAGAACTTTAGGTCTGGTAGCCAAAAGTCTGACTTGAGTCACAGCCTCTCACCCCATTTCTAGACCTAAGGCAATGTATGTACTTAGCATGTTCCTTGAATAAAGAAGACCCTTGAGGAAGGACCCTACATCACTATTGCAAATTTCCACTGTAAATCTTACTTCAAGCCTTCTCCAAAGCGACCTGTGGCTCTTCATTAGAGTGACTGCATTTGGGAGAAGAGAACTCCCAGACCTTTCCAAGATTATGACACTGGCTGTGAGTTGATACTGATTATTGAGGACCCAAAATACCACAGTGGCTCACCAGTCAGAGTGGGGGTTTATGGTGTCAGGTGGTGTAATCTTAGCCCAGGTCTGACTCACAGTGGGCCCTGTGGTCTACAGACCAACTCTGTAGTTATTTCCTCAGTTCATGTTTTGGTTTGGTTTGTTCTTGAGACAGGGTCTTGCTCTGTTACTCAGGCTGGAGTGTAGTGGTGGGATTGATCACAGCTCACTGCAGCCTTGACCTCCCTGGGCTCAAGTGATCCTTCCATCTCAGCCTCCTGAGTGGCTGGGACCATAGGCATGTGCCACTCTGCCCAGCTAAAGTTTTGTATTTTTTTGTAGAGATGGGGTTTCACTATGTTGCCCAGGCTGGTCTCAAACTCCTGGGCTGAAGCAGGTTCAGCCTCCCAAAATGCTGGGATTACAGGCACGAGCCACTACATACAGCCCTCAGTTCTTGAATGTATAATGGTAATAGACACACTTGGTAACTATGTGGCCTCTCTGATCTATGAGATGAAGATAATTATGATTGGAATGCCTAAGAACTAACTTCTAGTAAACCAAAAGCCATATTATATCCCTGGGAGAATTGCAGAGATTGATGTCACTATAAAAGACTTAAGAAGAGTAGGGGTAATGACAGGTGTCACATCCCTATGTAATACATCAGTGCCGCCTGTGTAAAAGTCAGAAGAATCTGGAGAATGACTGTGGATTGCTGTAAACTTAAATGATGACTCCAATTTCAGCTGCTGTCCCAAATGTATAGCTTTATCAGAAAAAAAGTAAAGTGTTCCTGGTACGTGGTATGCAGCTGTTGACCTAGCTGATACCTTTTTCTTCATACTTACTTATGAGGACCACCAGCAAATCAGTTTGCTTTTCACCTGTCAGGCTCAACTATGCTCCTTCACACTCTTGCCTCAGAGCTAGTCAATTCTGCTGCTGTCTGCCACATTACAGTCCACAGAGGTCTGGATAATCTTGACATCTGATGAAATATCACAGTAGCCCACTGCATTGATAACATTGTGCTGAGATCTGAGGAGCAGGAAGTAGCAAGTTCTTTTGATGCCTTAGTTACATATATGCAAGTTAGAGGGTGGGAGATAAAACCATTCAGGGTACCAATTCAGCATCAGGCAAGGCTCAATCAGGAGAGAGAAATCACATAATAATTAGAATGCAGGGAGTTTAACGTAAATAATTACTAACTATAACAGAGGAATGGAGAGACTGGGTAGTAAAAACTAAAGAGAATGCTAAAGAACACAGTGGTAACAGATACAAGGAACAGCCTCTACTTCTGGGGCTGACATAGAATGCTTGAGATAACAGTTCCTTAAAGCTGGGAGATCATGAATGATTGCAGGGGGAGCTTCTTTCTGAGGACCTGGCCTCTCTTTCAGTCAAAGGGTTTCAGGTCCCAAAAGTGTCTCAGTGCCGAAAACTGGGCAAAAGTTTATGTTAGAGCTTAACGTTTGTGTCTACTACCCGCAAAGCCATATGTTGAAACCCTAACCGCAAATGTGATGATATTTGGAAATGGGATCTTTGGAAGGTAATTAACATTAGATGGGGTCATGAGGGTGGAGCTATCATGATGAAATTACTGCCCTTATAATAAGAAATAAGAAATACCATAGAGCTTTCTTACTTTCTCCCCGACTCATGCAAAAAGAAGGGTTCATGTGAACACATGGTGAGAGGTGGCAGCCTGCAAGCCAAGATAAGAGACCTCAGAATGAAACCCACCTTGCTAGCACCATGATCTTGGACTTCCAAGCCTCCAGAACTGTGAGAAATACATTTCTGTTGTTTAATCTACCTGGTCTACAGTATTCCGTCATAGCAGACCACACTGACTAAAACAAATTTTGACTTTTATTGAAGTGGCTATCCTCAGCCTTCTGCCCATCATCCTAGCTTTCTTTTGATTGTATAGTTGAGCAATGCCTTCACTGACTGGCTTTTTCTCTTGTTCTTAGGACTTCAGTATTCTATTGCCTCATGTCCATATCTTTCAGCAAGTCAGGCCACCTGTCCACACTATCAGCTTCTGTTGGTATATAGTGGCTAGGTCTTAAATTTCTTTTTCTTCCTGCATACCACGTACCAGGAACACTTTACTTTTTTTCTGATAAAGCTATACATTTGGGTCAACTCAGCACTCATAGCCAGGATATATGTTGTGCTTTCACCCTAGTTCTTGGTCTGGTGATTAGGAGAGAGGGTAGGGAGAGATTCTGAGGAGGTCTATGTTCTTTAGTAAGGCAGATACCTCCCCCTACTTTTAAGCAGAGGAGAGTTCTAGACTTTAAGAAGGAGGAATGGGCCACTTCTGAAGACCCAGAGAGTTCAGGGGGACATGGAGTTTCAAGTTCTTAAATGCATCAACCCAGATGTCCCTGTCCCTCAAAGTCTTACTTACTCTTTCCCATCTCAGTCTTTGATCTTGGAACTGCAGACTTGCTGGGGGTGAGAATTCAACTTCCTTAGCATTCTACTACTTTTAGAGTGAATCAACTCCCAGGCCTGATCTCAGCTTTTTTCTGTAAAAGATGAAAATCTCTTTATGTTGCCAAGAAGGCTCTCTGACTTTCACACTATGCCTTTAATTGATAATCAATCACTCTGAGGTCTTTCTTTGATGTATCAATGGTACTCAGTAAGGGTCAACCACTTTGGCTTAATAATTACTTCATGGTGCCAGAATCATTGTGCCTGCATTATCCCTTCACTGCTGTTCACGGCCCATTTCATGCTGTTCAAGTTCATGGCACGTGTGTTAATAGTTGCCCTGCTTCTACATGCTCAGGACTCTCGACTCCACCTGTCCCGGTTATGGGATCCTCAGTGTCAACCGGTGGGTGATGCAACTCTGAAATCCCATTTTACAGTCTACTTCCTTGAACTACTCCTGGCCTTATTTCTCTTAGGTCATGTTTCCTGGGAAGCAGACTCTCAGGCAGAGGAAGTTCATTGGGAAGTGCTTTTGGTAACACTACAGTGTGGAAGGGAGGTAAACTGGACCAGGCAGAGGGAGAAAGTTCCATTGGAATGCAGTTACAAGAAAGGCAGAGGCAGGGCCTGGGAAATCCTGCAGGTCATCTTGTGTGAAAAGAAAATAAAAAGTTCAGGACCCCAAACTCACTATGTCAAAGGGAAAAGTTAGGCTTGGGAACTGAGTCATGCAAAACTGCCTCCCATTTCCTAAATGGGTAGCTGCAAAGATAGAAGCCACACACCTCCCCAGGGGCCTCCTCACAGTTCGCTTACAAGGAAATTCCTGTGGGCCCAAGATCTTTACCCTAAAACCAACTTCTGTTGAATTTCACTCGGACAATTTAATCAACAGCCTATCTTCACAGGTATAGGACAGACAGAACTTGTGCTCATCCCTCTGCCCACCTGAGACAAATGCATATTTTACTGCATCTTTTACTCTATATTTCCTTTATTTTATGTAAAAAATGCAGATTCACTGAGCACAAGACCAGTGCATAGTTGACTGTTCCTCTACTCCCTCTTTTCACATGTGCAATGTGGATTCTATGAAGGCTGATCAAAGCCTGGCAAGAATGTAATCATTTGCCTCTTTCATCTACCCTCTCCTTTTTCTCTTTCCTCTTTCCTCTACTGCCTGCTCATTTCTCTATTGAAGCCTCCAAACCATCTTTGTAAAAAACATGGATCGCAGATGTTCCTGTGATTTTTGTTCTTTTTCCCAGGCACATCCTCGACCTTGGTAAAATAAACTTCTGAATTGATTGAGACTGACTTCAGTCATTTTCTTTGATTTACATGAGGAATCCTGCCTACCATGCTACCTCTCTGTTCAGGTCAGGCCTGGACCCCTACCTTCATGGCCCCCAAGCCCAGACATAACAGCAGGTGGGAGAGTCAGGAAACCCTGGTAAGGAACACTCTTGGGCTTCCTTGAGAGGGTGCAGGGGCACAGAACGGGGGATAGGGGCAGGCAGCCAGCTGGGTGGAGGATTTAGACCTGTGCCCATGTGCCCAGACTGACAAGCTACTCCAGGGGCCCTGACATGGCTTCTCGATGCCTCCTAGGACTTGAACCAGAAGTGAGGGGTTGATGGGGACTGGGAACAGGAGCAGTAGTGGAAGAATACATTCTCCAAAATCCTCTCAGCAGTTTTCCCGGCCATATGTGGACATGAACAGGGGTCCTCTCAAACTCATCTGCCCAGTGCACCCATTTCTGTAACAAATATCTCTTAATACTTCCTAAACACGCATACACACACACACACACACAGTTTTTCCAAAGTCAGTATAATGCCTTCACTGAATAAAACGAAAGTGATTTATAATAAAAGAATATTGGCCAGGTGCGGTGGCTCACACCTGTAATCCTAGCACTTTGGGAGGCCGAGGCCGGTAGATCATGAGGTCAGGTGTTCAAGAACCAGCCTGACCAACATGGTGAAACCCCATCTCTACTACAAATACAAAAATGAACTGGGTGTGGTGGTGGGCGCCTGTAATCCCAGCTACTCAGCAGGCTGAGGCAGGAGAACTGCTTGAACCCAGGAGGCAGAGGTTGCAGTGAGCTGAGATCATGCCACTGCACTCCAGCCTGGGCCACAGAGCAAGCCTCCGTCTCAAAAAAAAAAAAAAAAAAAAAAAAAATTCATTTCAACATGTAAATGTTCGGGTAGGCCTGGCCTTAAAGACAAAGTTAATAGTAAGATGTTTGTACCTGTGTGTAGGGTCAACATGAGTGCGGCCATGTCTGGTATAACACATTGCGTCAGTCTCGGATGCAGACTGTCACAGTATGCCATACTAGAGACGTGAACACTAAGAGGGGTGTTTCCATCTGGGATGTGGTTTTAAAAGTGCTGCCAGTCCCAGTTTACCTCATTCCACACAGTAGTTGCATTTCTAGAAAAATGCCTTGCATAGAAAACTGTGCAAAAAGCACTTTATGTTACATGGAGTTCAGGTTTAGGCCCAAATAATCATACAAACATCTCTCTCTTGCATGAATGTCTGGGAAAGCATTTGAAAGTCCTGTGGGATATAAGACAACTCTTTCTGCATCTTGCACATGGAGAAAGTTAGAATTTCTCACCCCATCCACTAAATGACTATGGTGCTGTCTCATCCATATGTCCACTGTTCCCCTTCACAAGGACCATGACATTAAGGGGTACCCAGAGAATGGGCATCCTGTGTGTGGCCCTCTCCTCACTTTTTCTGGAAGGCCTAGAAAACAGAAACAGTTCCTGCAGAATTTATTAAAAAGATACACCCAAATGGAGATTCCACCAACTTGCAAATTGCTACAGGTGGAGGAGCTTTCTACGGCCTCCTTTCTGCTGTCCTCACACTTCTGCTAAAGCACATCACTTGCTGGTGACATGTTCATTATTTACTCATCTCAGGCTCAAGAGCAAAGCAGCCAGGCTGGTCTCCACTCACTCATTCATTTTAATTAAACCCTCTAATTTTATTTATGCTGCCACAAACTGATTAACAATTTGCCAGCAGAGAGCAGGAAGTCTTAAAAAGCACCTTGAAGAATCTGTGGATCTCAAAACACAAACCTCACAGAAATGAGGTGGACTGTGGGTGGGGGCTCCTGCAGGCTGGAGTAGGCAAGTTGTTGAAACTTCACCACTTCCTACAACCTTGGAACAGCTTCTGGGTCTGAGATCTGGGGTCACCAGGAGCTGATGGATGGAGAGATTATCTCTTTGTCTGACATCCCTGAAGCTGTGGGAGAAGGGATGGGGCTGGCATGGCATCCTGTGTCCCTGGAGGACTGAGATTGTGGGTAGGGGCAGCAGAGATCTCAATTTCCCCAATCAGTGGGAGAAATGGACATTGATCCAGCCAATTACAAAACAGTTTGGTTGAGTATTGAGGCAGAGTTGAGCCTTGGGTGTTGGGAAAGATTAGAAAAGGGCTGGAATTTGAGTTAAATCATGGAGGACTCCTAGAATATCACCAGACTGACTAGCTGGAGAGGATATGAGCAAAGACTCAGACATTCATCCTTCCATTCTCCAAAGGCCGGGCATGTCACTAGTTCCAAATATTAGGGAGAGAAAAAGGAATGAGAGACTGTAACAGGCTGAATTGGGGAATTTTAATCCAGTAATGTGCAAAGGTGATTTCCTCCCCTCCATGCCCCCACAATAACCACTACTATCAATTTTGCCTTTTCAGATTCTTTTTCTGATCCTGAAAGTGGGACGGAAAGAAAACTTGGTCTCTTGCCCAATAAGTTTGGCTAGTATTCTGATACATGGTTAAAACCTTTGACCCCTTTCAGTCAAATACTTAGTTTACTTGGATGTGATGATCCTCCGCCCTGGTCTTCAGCAGTGAGCTGCTGGCAGAGGAGATCATGTGGCTTGCTCTTCCACAAGTCTCTCTCTCCTCCTTCTCCTCTGTTCCCTGCCCCAGCCATACAGAATTCAGGGATGCATGAGGAGAGTCTCATGTAGGGAGCACTGGCTGGTAGAGGAAGCTGCCATTGCTGACTCATTCCTGTATCTCCTCTGGATGCTGGTGATCTGTGCGGTCTTTAAAGTCTTGAGCATCTGCTTGCTCCCTGGTGATTGTGCAGTAACCCGCTGGCTGCCCCAGTGCTTTTGTGCACTTGGACATCAGAACTCCAGCCTTTGGACTCCAGGACTTATGGCAGTGGCCTCCTGAGTTTTCAGGCCTTTGGACTCAGACTGAGAGTTAAACCATTGGCTTCCCAGGTTCTCAGGCTTTAGGATTTAGATCTATCCCAGGGTCTTCAGCTTGCAGATGGTCTGTTGCGTGACTTCTTAGCCTCCATAATCACATGAACCCATTCCCCTAGTAAATCCCTTCTCATACATCTCTATCTCTATCCCTAGCTCTGTCTCTATCATGTCTATCACTATGTCTATCTCTATGTCTCTATCTCTATTTCTATCTCTATCTCAGCTATCTCTATCTCTATCCCTGCCCATATCCCTCCCCTTATCCCTAACTTTATTTCTATCTATCTCTACCTATCTCTATCATCTCTGTCTCTATCTCATCTCTATCTATCTCTATCTCCATCTTTCTCTCTCTATCTCTATCCTATTGGTTCCATCTTTCTAGAGAACCCTGACTAATACAGATTATATGATTACATTTTCTTTCTGCAGATTTTATCTGGAATTAGATATCCTGAAAACATGTCCATGCCCTCAGGTTATTCTTTACTGTTGCTACATTCTTATTTATGTTCACACTTGCAGCCAGATTCCTCTGATATGAATAATAGATCAGCAATAACTTTTCCTCTTGTGTTCAGAATCATTACCATTTCCTTCAAAATCTCTTTCATGTATAACTGCACATATTAATCACAATGCTGGTTATTAATGATAAAATTACATTGAAACAGTGGAGCTGCTGAAATTAAGGCACTCTGAGATCAGCCCATGTCTTCTTCTAAAGTTTGAGCAGAGCTTTGCTCATCTATCTTTTAGGTCAGCTTTGAAGAGTAAGACGATTGTTGGAGATTATCAAAATGACTCTAAAAGATTACCAAAAAAACAATGCCCAAATTAAGCAGGGAGGATCTTGACAAAAAGTCAGGGCAGAGACAAAGTTGGACAGAATATATGAAATAATGAGAAAAAGAGTAAAAAAGGCACAGAACACCATGGTAGATGTGGGACTAAAAAGTTAATGAACTGTTCCTCATTCCTACCTTTCACCCTCCCACTATACGCATGCACACACACACACACACACACACGATTCAATGGAATCATGTATATATTTTTTACTAATGAAAAACTGTATTTACTTAGAAGCATTCAGAATGTCAACAAAACTGAAACCACCTTTGCAAAATTATGACAGTAAGAGAAATCTGATATAGCTGACTCCATCTTGCTTCTAAGATATCATTGTTCATTCCTAGGTGTAAGACAAGCTAACTTTGGGAGGAATTTAGTTTATGGTTTAGCTGATAAGAGCCCTTCCCAAAACTAAACTGTCTTTGTAAAACTAACAAAAGGCCACAAGATTAGTACTGTGAGAGTGGCCTGAATCTTGCTAAGATGTAGGCATAGTTAAACAATTACCGCCATTGTTCTGGAGGTCACAAGATTTGTAACTTCCTCAATTACTCCTGTAAATAACATCACTATTTTAGAATCTAAGATTGGCTTTTTGAGATGTCTTTTCAGACTTTTGCATTTCTCATGACCAGATGGCTCCATCCAGACCTGCCACTCAAGACAACTAGTCCTGCCGCCCCCGCCAGAAGCAGACTCAGCACATGAGGACCATTTTCCCACATCCGTATGATTACATTCCCAACCAATCAGCAGGACCTAGTCTCTAGTCCCCCACCTGCCAAACTATCTTTAAAAAACTCTAGCCTCCAAATTTTGAGGGAGGTTGATTTGAGTAATAATAAAACTCTGGTCTCCTGTTTAGCTGGGTCTACATGTATTAAACTCTTTCTCTATTGCAATTCCCCTGTCTTGTTAAACCGGCTTCGTCTGGACAGCAGGCAAGAAGAACCCATTGGCAGTTATAAATTAGCAGCAACTTCTCCTTCTTTTTTCTTTTTTTGCTATTACAGAGTGTTATTCAGTTAACAAACAATTATTTCATACAAGCCACATTAGAGTAAACTGAAGATGAAGAAACCATCATTCCTATATGTAACTGATTTGTGCTGTGCACCAACAAGAACCTGCTTTAAATTTTCATGCCAATTTACAACCTCCATACTGTACCAGGCAAGGTTAGAGTCTATTGAAAATACCATCAAGGCTCTCTAAAGACAAATTTGGTAGTGTGTCGGCTATACAAACAAAAGGCACTGTATAGTTTAAATACAAATCTTATGCATTTCAATTGTTTTCCTTAAAATAAGTGAGTTGTATACAGAGGGGTTAAATGCTTTATAGACAAGAAAAAAAACCGGGCTAGAACCAATTTATTCATCATCATCATTTTCATCTTCTATATTCCTCCTCCTCTTCATCTCCTTCTATTTTCTTACTTTCTTCAGCCTTGATGACTCCCTTTTTGACAGGCTTTCCTTTAGCTTGGTATGCAGTAATTTCCTTTTTGTATTTTTCCTTCAGCTTCTCAGCCTTCTTTTCCTAAGGCTGCTTGTTATCTGCAGCAGTATCATTATTTCTGAGAAAAGAAAAATAGCTTAGAGCATTCTGAGCTATGTGAAGTATGCAAAATTTATTCATTCCACAGAGACATAAGTATGGGACTTCAGTCATGTCCTCTACACCCATGCCCGAGGGCAATTGTTTAGAGACACCTTGTTCCTGACTATATGCCTCACCCGTTATCTTCCTGTTCCTGGAATTTGAATTATCTTCATGTTCCTACACACAGAACAATATCTAGACAATCAATAGCTTATGTCATTTTAATGCAAATTCTTGGTAAACAACTTAAGAAGCTCCTCTCCTTTTCCCTTAAAAACCTACTTTTAACAGAATGTATATCCAAGGCAACTTGAATCTGTGCTCCCAGGTTGCAGTCCTCAAGGCTGGCCCAAATAAACTCTCTACTTATATTAATTTTGCCTCAGCCACTTCCTTTCAAGCCAACTCCACTTCTCTCCAAGCTTCTTTGCAACATCCCCAAAGGATAGTCCAGGTGTTTTCCTTTGACTCTGGGGTGATGGAATAGAATAAGAAAAATTCCTGAGGATTCCTCTTGTGCACACTGAAATTCCTGAAGTTGTTATTTGTTTCTCCTTTAGGAGGAAGATAGGTTTTCATTTCTCTCTTTTTTCTTTCTTTCTTTCTTTTTTTTTTTTTTTTGAGATGGAGTCTCACTCTGTCACCCAGGCTGGAGTGCAGTGGTGTGATCTCGGCTCACTGCAACCTCTGCCCTCTGAGTTCAAGTGATTCTCCTGCCTCAGCCTCCAAAGTAGCTGGGATTACAGGCGCCTGCCACTGCGCCTGGCTAATTTTTTGTATTTTTAGTAGAGACGGAGTTTCACCATCTTGGCCAGGCTGGTCTTGAACTCCTGAACTCGTGATCCACCCGCCTTGGCCTCCCAACATGCTGGCATTACAGGCGTAAGCCACCGCGCGTAGCCTTCATTTCTCTTTTATAATAGGCCTTGTCTGCTTTTTGCATGTCTTCAGATTTTTCCTTTCCCTTTTAGCAGATATGGACTTCTGCATCTCTGATCACTTCTTAGTAAACTCCGAGAATCTGACTGGAGCATCTGGGTGCTTCTTCTGCTCCTCCAGGCAAGCTTGCACAAAGAATGCATATGATAACAAATTTGCTGCTCAACTTCTTAGGGTCTCCTTTGTCCATGTTTAGTTATTTTTCCTCCCAGTGCCCATCTGGCTCTCACTTGTCCTGGCTTAGTCTCTATGGAGCTCCATGTATTGCAATCAAAACTGCCTCTGCAAAAATCGTAACTGAGACAATTACTACGAGAAAGAGATCTGACCTAACTGATTCCATCTTGCTTCTGACATCCAAGAGGTCCTTGTTCATTCCTGAGTGTAGGCTAAACTAATTTTGGGAGAAACTTAGTTTATGGTTTAGCTTTGAAACAAAGATGATAATAGCCCTTTCCCAAAACAAACCCCCTTCCTGCCTGCGGACTAGAGTGCCTTTGCAGGACTAACAAATTAGCTGCAAGATTAGAAATTATGGTTTAGGAGACATCCAGCTAGAGGCTGCAAGATTCTAAACCTCCCCAAATTGCTCCTGGGGATAACATCACTATTGTAAAACCTGAGATCAGTTCTTGAGATATTTTGCTGTACTCAATGAATAAGCTGGAACCACCCAGATTGATAAACTGGCTAATCTGGTTTTGTGGCCCACACTCAGGAACTGACTCAGCACAAGAGGACAGCTTCAACTCACTGTGATTTCATCTCTGACCTGCCCAATCAGAACTCATGACTCATTGGGCCCCTACCCACCAAATTATCCTTAAAAACTCCCATCCCCAGCCAGGCACAGTGGCTCATGCCTATAATCCCAGCACTTTGGGAGGACCAGGTGGGCAGATCACTGGAGCCCAGGAGTTCAAGACCAGCCTGGCCAATGTGGTGGAACCCTGTCTCTCCTAAAGATACAAAAATTAGCTGGGCTTGGTGGTGCTCACCTGTAATCCCAGCTACTTAGGAGGCTGAGGCACCAGAATTGCTTGAACCTGGGAGACGGAGGTTGCAGTGAACTGAAATCACAACACCGCACTCCAGCCTGGGCAACAGAGAGAGACTGTGTCTCAAAAAAACAAACAAAACAAAGGAAAACAAAACAAAACTCTGATCTCCAAATTCTTAGGGAGACTGATTTGAGTAATAATAAAATTCCAGTCTCCTGCACAGCCAGCTCTGCGTGAATTACCCTTTCTCTATTGCAGCTCCTCTGTCTTTATAAATTGGCTCTTTATAATAGGCAGCAGGCAAGATGAATCCGTTGGGTGGTTATGTCAGAGGTGTTTAAACCAGAGCAACTCCATCTTGTATAGGGTCTGGGTAAAATAAGGCTAAGACCTACTGGGCTGCATTCCTAGGAGGTTAGGCATTTGTAATTACAGGATGAAACAGGAGGTCGGCATGAGACACAGGTCACAAAGACCTTGGTGATAAAAGGATGCAGTAAAGAAGCCAGCCAAAACCCACCGAAACCAAAATGGCAGTGAAGTGACCTCTGGTCATCCTCATTGCTCATTATATACTAATTATAATGCATTAGCATGCTAAGAGACACTCCCACAAGCACTATGACAGTTTATAAATGCCATGGCAACATCAGGAAGTTACCCTATATAGTCTAAAAAGGG
The DNA here is from genome assembly GCF_003255815.1 of Theropithecus gelada. Taxonomy (NCBI): domain Eukaryota; kingdom Metazoa; phylum Chordata; class Mammalia; order Primates; family Cercopithecidae; genus Theropithecus; species Theropithecus gelada. Next base: position 44,297,905 of record NC_037677.1, read on the forward strand.
GAGGAACCCTCAGTTCTGAGAACTGCCCACCCCTTTCCCAGAAAACTCATGAATAATCCACTCCTTTTTAAGCATATCATCAAGAAATAACCATAAAAATGGGAAACCCCTGGGGCTGCACTGCTTATGGAGTAACTGTTCTTTATTCCTTTACTTTTTTAATAAACTTGCTTATACTTTACTCTATGGATTTGCCTCAAATTTTTTATTGCACAAGATCCAGGAACCCTCTCTTGAGGTCTGGATTGACATCCCTTTCTGGCAACATCTTCCTGGTGAACCGCAAAGGGACTACACTGAGGAGACCCTGACCCAAAGGAAATAGACTGCAGCACCAATTGGCTAACTTTGGGTACATGGTGGGGTACATTTTACTCAGGTAAAGGATGAGATTGGGTTAAAGGCCTCTTTTAAGAAAAGGCAAGGATGCTTGACTGAACTTGGGTTTGAAGCTCAACTTAGGAAGGTTAGAGTCCTTCCTAAGATTTAGGGGGTTAGAGTCCCCTGTCAGTAAAGTCCTTCTTGGTTAAAAATGGATTTGGTACTGCAGGATATTAACTATTATTCTCTCTGGATTAATATGTCTTGCACTCTTTGCTGATGGCTGTGGGTGACAGAATTAAGCATGTACAGGACCATGGGACATAGGGAGCTTTTTCTTCCCCAAAGGGGGACAACTGAGAGCTGATGGGCATGCTGGAAAAGATCCGCTTCTGACTGACAGGCGGCCATCTGAACTTCTGGTTCAGTGTCACTGCAATGGGTGGGTCTTTCTCTGTGGATCTTTCTCCATGAGTTCTTAGCCTTCCCTACTCTACTGCAGGCAATGCTTTTCTCCCTTCCCTTTCCTCTCTTTCTGTGCAAACTGGTTGTAGGAATGGTAAAAAGGATCACCATCTCTTGCATTATCTCTTGCAATTTTACTTAATGAGAAAAAGGATTTCTGAGGCTAGTCTTAAGCTGTAGTGAATCTGATGTATTTTGTGCTATAAATTTGTCTTTCTGTATCATTCTGTCATAAAGAAGAGTACCTTAGGAGAGAACATGGGCTTAGGATCCCATGAAACCACTGTTCAAGACACTCCAGCAAACTGGTCAGTAACAAGCTTTGCTGCAGGTCCCCGAAACAATGAAACTGGATGAGGTTTCCCTCTTATCTTGTTCTACATTCTTGGGAGCTTGATCTTGTAACCGTGGGGAAGTAGTTTCTCTTTTTCCACCATCCAGAGAATAGGAATTTTGGAATTCACGTCATAGCCCTAAAAATTGTCTTGAGCAGTTAAAAGTTTTTGCAAGCTAAAAACTGGCTGCTTCCAGGCTCCTTCTGGGAAGAGTAATGGAAACTGCCCAGTGTTGTAGCTTAGTGGCTAAGGCTTTGTCTTTTCACAATGGGGGCCTGGGTTCAGGGTTCAATTCTTGGCCCAGGGAATGAGTACTTTTTGGTTCCTATCTATGTGAATGTTGCCATTTGTTGATTCTCTGCCCCTCCATGAACAACTTCTGACTTTCTTCTTGAATATTCCTTTCTCTGAGCTACATTTGGAGATTTTAGATTTTGTAAAAACTGCTAACCATCTCTTTGAAAAAAACCTGTTGACTTGTGGTTAAGTTATAACCTTAGTTAAGGCTTACTGGTTTTGCCTGTGAGGTTACTGTTGGTAAAATTCAAAAGCCAGAAATATTGGCCATTTGGCCTGGGTGAGATCAGTAACAAGAAATTTAAAAGGACATTTTAAAAAGAGTGCTATGGTTAAACGTTAGCTTAATTAAAAGTAGATAGCCAAGCTCTACATATATTTAAAAAGGCTTTTGTTTCGTCTCTTCTTGGAATATGTTTTTCTGGAAAAAAAGCTTTTTTTTTCTTCTCAGTTTTACTCCATTTTGTCTTCTTGCCACTCTTGATGCACACATGAGAGGACCTAAGAATTTCTAGCAGCATGGGACTCCTTGGGAAAAACAGAGGAGGTGCCACAGACCTCATTGTGGGAAAAATCTCTGTTTTCCTCATAAAACCCCAGGAATTGAAAGTGGATAGATCCCTCTCAAAATCTAAGACTCTGTTCTCTTTTGCATTGCATTATCTGATGTTTTTGACTGTTGGGGGTATGAGAAATTTACACTATGAGAGAAATTTAGTGTACAATAACTAGGGAGGAAATGTACTTTTAGGGATGGCTAATGACAGTTATGGGGGGGATACTCAACTCTTTGCACGTTTGGATCAGAGAAGCATGCTCTTGGCCCCCTGGAAGGTATGGAAATATCCCCACTCACCACTCAGAGATAAGACTCCCATGGGAAATGGGCTGATTTCCTCTTTTTGGGATCCAGGATCTGGTATAAAAATGGGACCCTCAATTTTGGGGAATCTGTTTCGCTTTCCAGCTGTGCCTGCTTATTAGGCCCTAGAAATTGCATACTTTAAAGAGAAACTTAAAAGCTGGCAAATGAAAAATCTTACAACTACTAGATCTGTCTGTCTATTTAAATGTGTTGTATGTGTGATGTGTATAATGAAAGAGCTTTGATTAATTGGCTTAAAAATAATAAGAACTTAAATCAATCAAGCCATCAAGCAATCTTTATTTCCCAAAGATTATTTGATTACTTGGTTTAATCTTTGGGAAATAAAGACAGTTTTACAGATTATTGGTAAAATTAAGACATTTCATCTAAATTACACTAGTTGCTGAATGCTTTAAGGTCAACTGCTTCTTTTACTTTTAAAAATTGTTCTAGTACCTGCTTTGGAGCCATTAGATTCTAAGTAAGGCCTGAGGGCATGTAGAATTAGCCATGCCTCCTGGTTATGCTAGAAAGAGTCAGACCTTATCTACACTTTTGTCTGGTGTCTTAAGCTCCAAAGCTGGTACAAAATTAGAATCACTTACTTACCAGGTTTTTCACCAAAAGTAAAAGTTGCTAAGAGTTAATATTGTAACACGTAATTAAGACGACCAGAAATATACCAGCCATGGTGGCTTATGCCTGTAATCCCAGCACTTTGAGAAGCTGAGGTGGAAAGATCACTTGAGCTCATGAGTTCCAGATTAGCCTGGGCAACATGGCTAAACCCTGTCTTTATAAAAAGTACAAAAAGTACTGGGCACGGTGGTGATGTCTGTAGCCCCAGCTACTCAGGATGCTGAGGTGGGAGCACAGCTTGAACCCAGGAGGTGGAGGTTGCATTGAGCTGAAATTGTGTCGCTGCACTCCAGCCTGGGTAATAGAACCAGACCTTGCCTCAAAAAGAAAAAAAAAAAAAAAAAAAAGGACTACTAGGGAAATAGTTTTACAAGCAAGGTAGGTAAGGAAAGTGAAATGTATTTTTGGTAAAATATTATAAGAAGGCATGGGAATGTGGACTTTTTCTTTTGGCCTAGTTCACAGGGTTAAAGGATTGGTTTAAGTTAGATAGGATAAAGTTGAAGGTTTGAGCAAGTGGTGGAAGGTTTGTGAAAAATGCATATTGTAAAAGAAATTCTGTGATGAACATATTGGCTAAAGTTGAAGGGGTATTATTCAGTTTTTTCATAAATTGAACATTGGAATAAAAACACAACAGGTTTATCTTAGAGCACTTATCTACTCTTTAACAAAAATTTGTAAAGGGTTATAAAAGATTATGAGAATCTTACCTTATGGTCAGACATTAAAATTGGATAGATTCGTCTTTAAGGTTTTATTAAGAATTTGGTTTAACATCAATAATGCACTAATCCCATGGTGAAATTTGGCTTATTTGGTATAAAAATCATACAGAAAGCACTGTCAAATATGAAATGGTGTTTGGCTTTCTTTGGGCTGTATTTTTATAAATATTTATTTGTATCTGTTCCGAAATTATGAGAAGCTCCTATAATTTTTTTCTTTTTCTTTCTTTCTTTTTTTTTTTTTTTGACAGTCTTGCTCTGTCACCCAAGCTGGAGTATAGTGGCGTAATTTCGGCTCACTGCAACCTCCACTTCCTGGGTTCATGCCATTCTCCTGCCTCAGCTTCCCAAGTAGCTGGAACTACAGGCACCCACCACCATGCCTGGCTAATTTGTTTTTTTTTGGTTTTTTTTTGTATTTTTAGTAGAGATGGGGGTTTCATTGTGTTAGCCAGGATGGTCTTGATCTCCTGACTTTGTGATCTGCCTGCCTCGGCCTCCCAAAGTGTTGGGATTACAGGTGTGAGCCACTGCGCCCAGCCGAGAAACTCCTATAATTCTTATATGACTTAGTGTATATTGTTAATAATTATAATTATGAAAAGTCTTTGTATGCACCGAAGTAACCAAAATTCCTGGTCAATTGTGACTTTAATAGTGGCTGTCCTAAGACTTTTTGTCATCCACAGATAAGTGTTATCTTGTATTGATTCTCTTCAAAAGGTGATTTATAATCAACTACAGGACTTTGACAGGTGCTCTTAAATGCAGGTTTCTGATAACTTAGGAGATTGTGACATTAGAATAGAGGAAAAAACATTCAGGACTCTCATGGAGAGCTGAAATATTCATGACTATCAAGCAGAACAGGAGTCAACTGCATGGAGTAAACTAATAGAAGCCTAAAGTAATCTTTTTGCCTTTTTTTCTCAAAGTGTTGCTGATCCTTTGTTTTGTTTTTCACAGTCAAGAAAACTTTTATTTACAACTTGTAGCAGCTGAGTACACCTATAAACAAAATTTGAAGCATATTTCTCTCTACCCGATTTCTCCAGAATTTGGAAACTATTTGTGAGTATTCTTATGGCAATATGGTTATTTGCATAAGTGCAATAAGAATCTGTTTTCTTTTACAACAGGACACAATTGGAGGAACTGGTTATTTTACCAAGCCTTTGACTGGAATGGCATGCTTTCAAATATAAACAAACTGCTTTAAGGAGTCAAACTTGACTTACAGAGACAATAAAAACCCCTTGGGAAAACTGGCCTCATACCTTATCTACATAGTCCTTATACAGGGTTCTTGGCCTGTGATAAGTAAAGAATGCAACTTTCTCATAGGCCCAGGAACCCCAATGTCTTGGGACCTCAGGAGGAGAGGAATTTACCTAACTTATAGGTATTTGATGGCAGCAACCCATGGCTGGGCTCAGTTTTTAAAAAAGGCTTATTTAAAATTCCTTATAGAAGAAATATCCATCAAATCCAATTACAAACACACACATACACACACACACACACACACACACACACACAAACCCTATGTGAAAAATAATTATTCTTGCTGCACTCTTTACAAAGAATCAGGCCAAGTATAAAACTAAATTTATTTAGTCAGAAGCAAATCAGTCTTACCATGATTTGTGTTTAATAAAAGTGGGAACCTGAAGAGAGAAAAAAGTTATGTTCCAACTATGGTACACCTGTTATTAGATTCTAGTCTCATCAGTTATTTTTAAGTTTTTTTTTTTTTTCCTTGCAATTTAGACTAACCCTACTTATTCCTGCCAACTAACCAGTGATCTCTGGCTGCTGCTCAGAAAAAAATAACAGAAATGGGTAATGTAAAAATCTGGATCAATATTCTAATTCCGATCATGTATTGGAACATATAGCATGTACAGCAACTTCATATCAGCTTGACCAGTTCCAACCATTGCCAAGTTCATGGAAAGCCTTCTAATTTAGTTTACTTGGGATAGTTTTACTTATTTTGCTTTACCATTGTGGAATATATTGCTGTTGTACTCTGTGTGGGAGTGCAGGATAAGCTTACTCAATGTTTTATTAAATTGAATACTTTTTAATCTTCCGGATATCACCTTTTGCCCTCAAGAGTTATGAATGGCCCTCACCATAGTGATGACTTCTGACTGTGCTCCTCTCTACCCTGAATACAAGAGACCACAATAGTTAGGTAGGAATAGCATAGCCGTGATTCAGCCTGAAGAAGTTACAGCAGATGGATCGTCATCCCTCTACTACCCTTTGGATTAGGGGTTCCCTTGTAAAAGGGAAGGGAGAAATATGTCAGAGGCATTTGAACCAGAGCAACTCCATCTTGAATTGGGGCTGGGTGAAATAAGGCTGAGACCTACTGAGCTGTATTCCCAAGAGGGCAGGCATTCTAAGTCACAGGATGAGATAGGAGGTTGGCACAAAATACAGGTGACAAAGACCTTGCTGATTAAACAGTTTGCAGTAAAGAAGTTGGCCAAAACCCACCAAAACCAAGATGGCAATGAAAGTGAATCTGGTCATCTTCACCGTTCCTTATATGCTAATTATAATGCATTAGCATGCTAAGAGACATTCCTATCAGCACATGACAGTTTACAAATGCCATGGCAATGTCAGGAAGTTACCCTATGTGGTTTAAAAAACGGGAAGAACCCTCAGTTCTGGGAATTATCCACCTCTTTCCTAGAAAACTCATGAATAATCTACCCCTTGTTTAGCATATAATCAAGAAATAACTATAAGTATTCTCAGTCAAGCAGCCCAAGTTGCTGTTCTGCCTATGGAGTAGCCATTCTTTATTCCTTTACTCTCCTAATAAACTTGCTTTCACTTTACTGTATGGACTTGCCCGGAATTCTTTCTTGCTCAAGGGTTAAGAACTGTCTCTTGGCATCTGGATCAGGAACCCCTTCTGGTAACAGTTCACAATGGATGCTTTTTATACATTCATTGCTTTTAAGATTGCATGTTCATTTATTCAACATACATTTAACATGTTTTTCTAGCGGTTGCCAACACAATTCTAAATAATATGCTTTTACTTCTTTTTTGATGTATAATTTTTACAAAGTATTTATTGTACTTCCGGTACATCTAATTTTTTTTCATGAGTTTTTCCCCATTTATGAGGATCAGAGAACCAAACTGGTTTTGTTGCACTGCCATTATCCAGAAGTTTTGAAAAGTGAGAGTCAACTCAAACCTCTGTTCTGTAGGGTCGGTGGTTCCTTACACTGAACACTAAATGTGAATAAAGGCACAAGGATGAATATGGTCATAGTTAAACAAGTTAACATTAGTAAAGCACTCAAGACAATGAAACCACCTTTGCAAAAATTATATCAGTTAGAAAATTATGACAGTGAAAGAGGTCTGAGCTAACACCTCACCCCAAACCCCCATCTTGCCTTTCCCTTAATTATTTCTAAGCTACTGGGGCCAGCTAAGTTTGAGAAACATTTAGGCTGTAGTTTACATGATAACAGACCTTGTCTGAAACTCAACTGTTTTTGTAAAGCTAATGGGAAGCCATCAGGCTGTGGGGGAGGAGAGGAGCCTGAGTCCTGCTTAAGTCGCAGATATGAACGATTGTCAGTCGTTATTCTGGAGGTTATAAGATGCTCAACTTTCCCAATTACTCCTGCAAATAACACCACTGATATGGTTTGGCTGTGTCCCCACCCAAATCTCATTCTGAATTGTGGTTTCCATAATCCCTATGTGTTGTGGGAGGAACCTGGTGGGAGGTAACTGAATCGTGGGGGTGATTACCTCCATGCTGTTCTAATAGTGAGTGAGTTCTCACGATATCTGATGGTTTTATAAGGGGCTTTCCCCTCCTTCACTCTACACATCTCTTTGCTGCCACCATGTGAAGTAGGACATGTTTGCTTCCCCTGCCACCATGATTGTAAGTTTCCTGAGGCCTCCCCAGCCATGCTTAACTGTGAGTCAATTAAAACTCTTTCCTTTATAAATCACCCAGTCTTGGGTATGTCTTTATTAGTAGCATGAGAGTGGACTAATACAACCACTATTTGTAGCTTTTTGAGATATCTTTCCAGGTTTTTTGCATGTCTGACAACCATAGCTCCACCTGGACTGCCAACCCCACTCCCACAGCCCCACCCAGAAGTGATTCAGCCTGCAGGAGGACAGCTTTGACTCCCCCTATGATTTCATCTCAGCCTCAACCAATCAGCAGCAAGCAACTGTTACCTGGCCACCCCCACCCCTTCCTCCAAGCTGCATTTGAAAAACTCCCAGCCTATGAGCTTCAGACTTTGGATCAGACGATCTGAGTATGCCCTTCATCTCCCACTTGGCATGGTGGGCCTTGTGTCTATTAAGCTCCTTTTCTACCACAATGCTATGGTCTTTCTTTATGCAGTGGGCAGCAAAAACCCCTTGGGTGGGGTGTTTAAAATAATGCCTAGCTTAGAGTAAGGGCTAGAAAATGGTAGGGAAAATGGATTAAAATCCAAATCAATAACTACTATAATGACATTAGAAATATTGGTTTGGGAGTACACAGGAGATGCAAGAGCCAGTTGCTGTCAGAAGGTAGGGGAAAGCTTCAGAAAAGATAAACTTTTTCTGAGTTTGGAATGGGTAAGAGAATTCTAAGCAGAAGGACCTGCTTGTAAGATCATGTAAGATCACAGAAGTGACAGAATAACAAGTAGGGGTATGTGGGAAAAGATTAATAATTGCCCCTCCTTCAAAGTTCCAGTTTATAGTTTGTCCATTTCTGTGGTATAAATACTCCTACCATGGCTGATTTCAAGCTATTAATGTGAAGTCAACAAAGCAGAGTTGGTGCTACGGGCTAAACTGGGTGCCCCCCAAATTCATATGTTGAATCCCTAACCTTCAATGTGACTATTTGGAGACAGGGTCTTCAGGCAGTAACTCCGGTTAAATGAGATCATAAGGGTGAGTCCCTAATCCAATAGGGCTGATACTTTAGAAGAAAGGGAAGAGAGAGAGCCCTCTCTCTCCCCCATGTAAGGACACAGTGAGAAGGTAACCATCTGCAAGCCATGAGGAGAGCTTTCCCTAAATGAGCTGAATCTGCCTGCATTTGATCTTGGACTTCCCAGTCTCTAGAACTATGAGAAATAAATGCCTGTTGTTTAAGCTGCCCAGTCTATGGCATTTGTTATGGCAGCCTGAGAGAAGACAGCTGGAAAGAGGTGAACAGTATGCTTACTAGGCCATAGGAGCCAATTGCAGCACATCCTTCCTGGGAGAAGAGTAAGTCGTTCCCTAAATCCTGAGCATAGGCACCCAGGGAGTGACGGACACAAATGATGCAGAAAAATTAGATGGGGCAGGAGAATAAAAGGGGTTGGACGACTTGCTAAATAACTTGGGACCTCGTTTAACTAAATTCCTCATTTAAGACCCTATCTTCAAATACAGCCACATTCTGAGGTCCTGGGGGGTGGGGGGTGGGGGGTTAGGACTTCAGCATGAGTTTTGGGGAGGGGACACAATTCGGCCCTTAATAGCTCCAGTTGTATCACCCTGAGTTGTTTTCCTGAACCTTGCCCACGTCTTTGTAAATAATAACTCTCAACTTCCCCTATTGAGTGGATCATCTTTTTCCTGTCCAAATTCTGATATAGGAAGGGTCTCCAAAATAGTACACTGCAAAGGGAACCTCAGTCTCAAAAGTTGGGAACCACTATATATCTGCTTTTACTTTCAAGCATTGAAACTAATGTCAATCAACTGCCCTTCTATTCTTAATATTTTATCCAAGAAATCACCAAATTCTTTCTTCTTTAAAAAAAACAAGTTACAGGCTGGGTGTGTTGGCTCACGCCTGTAATCCCAGCACTGTGGGAGGCCGAGGTGGGTGGAGTTTGAGGACAGCTTGGTTAACATGGCGAAGCCCTGTCTCTACTAAAAATACAAAAATTAGCTGGGCATGGTGGCGGGCGCGTGTAGTCTCAGCTACTCAAGAGGCTGAGGCAGGAGAATCACTTGAACCTGGGAGGCAGAGGTTGCAGTGAGCCAAGATCGCGCCATTGTACTCCATCCTGGGCGACAAGAGCAAAACTCCGTCTCAAAAACAAAAACAAAAAACAAACAAAAAAACCCACTACCACCAACAAAAACAAGTTACATTGTGGGTTGGGGCCGCTTTCCGACCCCACTTCCCTATTGTCCGACTTCAGGCTTCCAAGTGAGGACGGCACTTCCCAGGTAGTGACCCGCAGTCACTGCGCTCCCAGAGGACATCCTGCCTCGGGGCCCTGGAACGTCCACCTTCTCCTAGCGCCGATCCTGAGCTGAGAAGCTCTGTCTGGTACAGCCACCATGCATCGTGGGCTGCTTCTTTCCCCAGGCGAAGCTCAACTTCTTCCCTTTGTTCTGAACCTCTGTGTGGACATCTTTTTTCAAACGCTCCACGGTAAAATCCTTGCCTACCTCGAAACCCTGCCTACCTCTGAGATCTGAGGACGGATACTAAACGCTGGATGTAATGCAATGTACACATGTAAGCAGGCTCTGTAGGCACTCACTGCGCCCAGGCGCGCGCGTGGCGGAGGGGGAAGAGAGAAGCAGACCGCTTTCTATCCTTCCCGTGTTAAGCTGTGCCAGATGACAGGAGAGGTCACAGCCTGGGGCTAACTCCCCTGCCCAAGCGGACTTTCTCCGCAGGGTCCAAGGTTAATTATGAGGATTTACATTCGCATGGCACACCCGCATCCCCCTCTACGTGGAAATATGTCTTAACTTTCATAACTGCCTTACTAGCAGGGTATTTTTCGCTAGGGGCGAAGCGTCCTCCGCAAGCCGCCCAGCTGACATGCAGCAGAGACAGCGTTCTGGCCCTGCTCGCACGCAAGGACAAAGGCGCGGCTGAGCGCGTCCCTCCAAACCACGTGGTCTTGCCCGTGCTTAAAAACAAGCGCTGAGCCAGGCGCATGCGCCGCGAGCCACCTCGCGCCAGCAGGAGTCGGAGTCCCTGTTGGGGGCGGTGTCTACGGTTGAGCTGAGGGCGCAGCGCCACGGCCCGTCTAGCCGGGTTCCCGGGCGGCTGGCGGCGGCAGCAGCGCCAGTGGCAGCGGCAGAGTCTTCGTTTCCGTGTGGGCGGCCACGCAGCCCTGGGTGAGTGTTCGGGGGGCCCGGCCCAATGTCGGGCAGTGGATGTCGGGGCCCGGCTCAGGCTCCTCGGGCGGCCGCGGCCCCGCACCTTGGCCTCGCGGTGGTGATTGAGCCTGTCAGCTAGGGCTGTTTGTAGCGGTCTTAGGGCCAGGCGCCCGCTTCCGGCCGCCTAGCCTGAGACCGGAAGTAGCGCCGCGGAGCTTTCACCTGAGGCGGCCCGAGTCCCTGGCTGACCAGAAACTCAGCTACTTCTCCGACTTTGTGTAAGGCCCCTGCGCGCTGGGTCAGCTGGGTCCTTTTTGATCTCGATTAAAATGCTGGAGCTGTTATTTTAAAGAGAGTCGGGCTAGAGGTACGTCCGAGGTTTTGGGCGTTGATAGAGTCAAGTTAGTAGAGTGTGGGCGGATGGGGCAGGCCGCCTGTAAATGCTGCTGTTACGTGACTTCCACGCAGCGTCTTCACTGCTGTCATCCTGTGACAGGCTGCCCTTGCTTTTCTCCTCCACTTTTCCCATCATATTCTTGTTGCTCTGTCTCCTCCAATCCGTTATCCGCACAGTTGTGCAAGTGGTCTCTGGCATAAAGTAGGTCATGCCATCATCACCCTACTTAACAATTTTCAGAGTCATTCCATTGCACTGGGAGTGGAATCCATGCTCGTGTTTTCCCAGGCCTTGTGTGATCTGGCCCTTGCCTGTCCCCTCTCAGAACTGTGCCTGTGTCCGACCAACTCTCCAAACCAGACCCAGCTCTCCCCTGGCTGCGGGAGCCCCAGTGCTGGGGGAAGGACGATGAAGATACTAGCGTCCCAGATGATTAAGCCTTAGAAGATACTCTGCAAGACTTAGGCCATGAATGGAGCCCTTCTTGGCTCTTCTTAACTCAAAGTCAAAAATAAAGTAAAAAATTCGGTGTTCTAGCCTTCTTCCTTTTTCACAAATGCATCAGCTCTTTCTAGTGATAAAAGTTACACACGTTGTTGGGAGGCCGAGGTAGGTGGATCACCTGAGGTCAGGAGTTCGAGACCAGCCTGACCAACATGGTGAAACCCTGTGTTTACTAAATACAAAAAATTAGCCAGGCGTGGTGGCACATGCCTGTAATCCCAGCTCTCGGGAGGCTGAGGCAGGAGAATCGTTTGAACCCGGGAGGCAGAGGTTGCAGTGAGCCTGGTGGAGCCTGGCAGAGGTTGCCCTCCAGCCTGGGCAACAGGAGCGAAATTCTGTCTCAAAAAAAAAAAAAAAAAAAAAATTATACTCGTTGTTTCCTTGCAAGACGTTCACTTTACTTTCGATCTGACTGAGTCCTCAGATGTCACTTTATCAGAGAGGCCTCCTCCCACATCTACCTCCATAATTTCAGTTTGGTTTCTCTCATTTTGTCAGAAAGCCTTGTACTTTCCTAACAGCAGTCACCACAATTATACTTGTATGTGTCTCAAAAGTTGGGAACCACTGTGTATCTGCTTTTATTTTCAAGCGTTGAAACTAGTATCAGTCAACTGCCCTTCTATTTTTAATATTGTGTCCAAGAAATCGCTATTGTGTACGTGTGTGTATATATATATATATGGATTTTAAATATCTGTTTTTTTCATGAGATTCTAAGCTCTATGAGGACAGGAATTAGTTAACCTAGTACATTGCCTGGTGTAATTGACTGTCAGTAACTATTTGTTAAATGTATGATTTATTTCACTTCTGAAATTCTTTAACGTGATAAGAGCCTTCTGGTTTCCAACTCTCACTCCCAGAAGACTTGGTTTTCTGGCCATTGCCAGACACTAAATGGCTTCTTGACATCTTTCTCCCATTTCCAGGCCCCTTCTGTTTTTGTTTTTGTTTTTTTTTTTAAACCTACTCAGCTTGGACCCTGAAGTCAGTTACTTCAGCCACTCTTCTCAGCATCTTCAACCCCATGACCCTTTTGCTGTACCATTTCTGCTCTGAAAATCCTCAATAGTGACATTTCCCCCAGGACTGCTAATTGCTGAAGGAGGAGATTGTACAGCCCTGGAGATTGTTAGCAGTCCATGGCTCTGCGGGGCTGGGGGCGGGGATCCTCAGGTAGGTCCTCCACAGCAATCATCAGTGTTTGTTCCCTGTCAACTCCCTGTTCTCTTGTACAGGACATTTATTCCAGACTCAGTCTTCAGCCCCTGTGCCAACTTTGTCTCCTGACCCAGGAACTGCCCAACTTGCTACTTTGTGGGATATTTTGTCTATGATCCACTTCAGCTTCCCTCCTCTCCACCTGCAAATTTAGATCCATCAGGATTCCTCCTTCTGCCAGAGTCCGAGAAAGATGTGTTGTGCCTCCTGTTCCTTTCTGCTCAGGACCTTCCACTTTTGCTGTCTCTTTTGGTACACCTTTCTGTGTGAGTTATCTCCTCTGTCTCCCTCCAGTCATTACATGCTCTAGTTTTTCTTGCCCTAGTTCTTTCCCCACCCCCAACAAATCCATTATTTATCACTCTAGCTGTCTCCTTGCCACAGGCAAGCTCCTTAAAGGACAGGCCACTCCCTTGTGGCCTCCATTTTCTCATCTGCTCCTTTCACACCAACTACATTTCAACCACTACAGTCTGGTTTTTGACCCCATCCTCCACTGAAACTTTTTTTTTGGAGACAGTTTTGCTCTTGTTGCCCAGGCTGTAGTGCAATGGTGCGCTCTCAGCTCACTGCAACCTCTGCCTCCCGGGTTCAAGGGATTCTCGTGCCTCAGCCTCCTGAGTAGCAGGGATTACAGGCATGCACCACCACGCCCGGCTAAGTTTTGTATTTTTAGTAGAGGTGGGGCTTCACCGTGTTGGGTCAGGCTGGTCATGAACTCCTGACCTCAGGTGATCCACCCACCTCGGCCTCCCAAAGTGCTGGGATTACAGGTGTGAGCCGCTGAGCCTGGCCTGAAACTTCTTTTACCAGGGTAAATGGTGACCTCTTAGTATCCAAATTCACTCAGCCCTTTCCAATTCACTGGACTCTCTTCCTCCTTTTTTATTATTAGAAGTTTTCCCCAAACTTTATTATTTTTAACCTTGTCTTTGCACTACAATACTAGTACTTTTTGATATTATTTATTTTACAAAAATAAAAAAAGGTTACTTAATATTTTTGGTTGAATTGGCATTCTTTTTCTCTTAAAAAGAAATCCTCATGTGTGTACCAATAAGAAAAATGAAAACAGAATTGTTAACTGCCAGCTAGTACAGAGACTCTGAGCTGGAATCCTGTTCCCTCTGTTGGAAAGTGAGGTGAGCTGAGCCTTCCTCTTGAAAATAATCAGCAGGCCCCAAAAGGAGGAACTTTCTCACTGTGTTGTTCACTTTTTAACCTTTCTGATGTTAGCCTCCTCGGACCCTCCAAAATGACCTTCGGTACCTGTCAGAGCCTTAAGAACCCTGAAACTGCTCACTCTGCTGATGTGTCCACGTATCACCCAGACTTTCCCTTGAGCTCAGCTGTGCATTTCTGACTGCATGCTGCACATGGTACTGATTACATGTAAGCTGCTTGCCAGTCCTGCTTCCCATCTGCTTCCTCTTTGAGAGTCTCATTTTTGTGACTGAATTTATGACTCATTTGTCCAGACCAAACTTTTTATTAGACTTAGCTCTGAACCTCACTTCCTTTCAGCAGATATTGAGCACCTCCTATTTATCAGACCATGCACGGTGCATGTGTTCAAATCTCAGTTCCTCCGTGATATTTCTTGGGCTCCAGACACCATATATAGGTCCCTCAATGCTCATGTGACCTCTTGTCCGTGTCCTGGGCTAGCTGACCTGCCCTGCTCTGTTGTTACTGACATGCTGCTTCTCCAGTGGATAGCCACTCGGGTGTAGATGGTGCTAAAATCTTTGTATGCCAGTGCTTTATTGCTGGGCTTATTTTATTTAATAAGGAATGAGTGGGACCCATTGGGGGAACTTGTCATTTAACAGAAAAGTGACAGTGCTCAAAGAAGTCTTAGTATATTCACAGATAAACAAAAAGCAAGACTGGTTTTTGGTTATTGTGTTGCTTTTTAATATATTTATTAGGTGTGATAGTTGTATGGGTAATATAGTGAATATATTCTCCTTAAAGCAGCAGGTCCTGAGTATGTGGAGTACAATGTGAAAGTTCCCCCTTATTTTTCCCTGTGCTTTCTCTTCCCCCCTCCTGACTTGCAGGCTTAGTTTGTATCCTGCCAGATCATTCTGTGTGCAGGATACATACTTCTTTCAACATAAGTGCATTCATACCATGAATTTTTTCACTTAACATGGCTTTTGTATCAGTACTACAGAATATACTTAGTAGCTACATTAAACTATTAAAAATGTGCTCCAGTAAACATCCTTGCATCTGTGTTTGACTAGTTCTCTGGAATAATTCTCTGGAATAAATATCTAGAATTGCTTGACAAAGGTCATGTGCGTTTAAAATTTTAATAGCTATTGCTAAGTTGTCCCCCCAAAGGGCTTTACTAATTTATATTCTCAGCAGCTGCGTGTGAGGGGGAGGGGATCATTCTCCTTGTCTGTATTGGATGTATCAGGCTTTACATTCTTGCCAGCCTGATGGGTGAGAAATTATACTATGTATTAAAATGGAGTTATTTTTGAGGTTTTTTTGTTTTTTTTTTTTTGAGATTGAGTCTCACTCTTGCCTATGCTGGAATGCAGTGGCTAGATCTCAGCTCACTGCAACTTCCGCCTCCTGGGTTTAAGTGATTCTCCTGCTTCAGCGTCCCAAGTAGCTGGGATTACAGGTGCCCGCCACCATGCCCAGCCAATTATTGTATTTTTAGTAGAGATGGGGTTTCACCATATTGGCCAGGCTGGTCTCAAACTCCTGACCTCAAGTGATCTGCCCGCCTCAGCCTCCCAAAGTGTTGGGATCATAGATGTGACCCACTGTGCCCAGCCTATTTTCGAGAATATTTTAATTAATCTTTTAAAAAAACTTCTGATTTATTTTACATAGTCTTGCTCTTTTGCCCAGGCTAGAGTGCAGTTGTGCAATCATGGCTCACTGCAGCCTCCGTCTGCCAGGCTCAAGTGATCCTCCTGCCTCAGCCCCTTGAGTAGCTGGGACTATAGGTGCACACCACCAGGCCTGGCTAATTTTTTAAATTTTTAGTAGAGACAAGGCCTCATTATCTTTCCCAGGCTGATCTCGAAGTCCTGAGCTTGCTGTTTCCCTGGCTGGTCTCTGTCCTCCTGCTTTGGCTTCCCAAAGTGCTGGGATTATAGGAGTGAGCCATGTGCCTTGCCTAATTAATCTGCTGAGCTTCTGATTTGTTCAGAGCTCCTACTTACTGGATAGGTGTTCAGCCTAGGAGTTTCTAGTCTCAGATTCACACAGAAGCTCTTTCCTAACATCACTGTTTCCTATGCATTACAGTTGATCTTGCCACTATAATATAAATCATTTGTGTCATAATGAAATGAAGATGCTAACTTGGAAAACAGCAGCCAAATGACTTCAACTGTTTTGAAGAATATTCCATGGCCATCACCCCAGGATTTTGGTGGCCAGCTTTCTTAGCTGGCTGCCTAAATGTTCTTTGTTGATGACACTGCTTTTCTATTTCTGGTTAATTTTTTTTATGTATTATCAGAACTCAAGAAGATATATTGTTTGTCCCTTTTTAGTGAATTAATACTTGGACACTTGAATTTATATAGTTGGAAGATTATTACTTGATCTTTTTAGAAATTGGTCTGCTTTAATTATAAAATATTTAAGAACTACAATGAATCCTACATAACGAAAAGGCTTATAAATTTTTTTTCCTTTTAGATAGTCTGTAGAGAATGCCAAATGAGGGAATCCCCCACTCAAGTCAAACTCAGCAGCAAGACTATTTACAGAGTCAACCTGTCAGTAATAATGAAGAAATGGCAATCAAGCAAGAAAGTGGTGGTGATGGGGAGGTGGAAGAATACCTGCCCTTTAGTTCCGTGGGTGACGGACTGTCCACCTCTGCCGAGGGGTGCGCATCAGCAGCTCCGAGGAGAGGGCCAGCCCTGCTGCATATCAACCGACATCAGATCCAGGCGGTGGAGCCTAGCGCCCAGGCCCTTGAGCTGCAGGGTTTGGGTGTGGACGTCTATGACCAGGATGTGCTGGAACAGGGTGTGCTTCGGCAGGTGGACAATGCCATCCATGAGGCCAGCCGTACCTCCCAGCTCGCTGACGTAGAGAAGGAGTATCGGTCGGTCCTGGATGACCTCACGTGAGTGCAGCCCGTCTTCTTCCTTTAAAAGTTGTGGTTAAACATGACGGGGATATTCAGGTAATGGAGAGCTCTAGTATTCCAGAAGTTTAGGAGATGTGTAGAGTCTTTTATTTGGAGAACAGAGTCAGTAAGGGCAATCCTCAGCCTCATCTTTGAGCCCTAGCCCTTCCCCTCAGGTGTGGCATTGTACATGGTAGTTAGAGTCTCCGTCCAGCTCATGAAAGCCAGTTGCATGCATAATGTCCAGAAGAGAAGGGCTGTTCACCAGCATGTACACAAAGTGATCTCAGGAGAAGTGCACCTAAAATTCGGGTGTTTCCTATTCGAGATGCCAGGAATACATTCCGCCACCTTCACATTTTTCTCTGTGCAGTAGTTTCTTTCTAGCTTGCTGTCCCCAAACTTAGTGTTCAGTCCTTGGGCAATTTTTCAGATTTGCATTCTAGAAATAGGGGAAACTGTAGACCTGAGCCAGGGTAGGAGGTGAGGACAGGAGAGGGGAAGTGGGAGGTGTTGAGCTCACTTATCATTGCTGCTTGGCCCCCTGTTGGGCAGTGTTCTGGGCAGTGTCAGGTAAGCAAGAAAGAAGGCAAGGGCTGAACTGGATGGAGGATGGAGCAGTGTCGCAGAGGATAGCTGGGGAGGGTGGAGTGTGGAGCTGTCATAAATGTGGCTGTTGGTACTGCAAAGACATGTTTTCTGCTAACCATTCCCTGGTGTGTTCTTTTGGTCTCCTCAGGAGCAGGTGCACATTCATGGTTATAGTCTGAGTGTTGAGGACCTCAACTCTTTATAATGATACTTTTACATTTGATCTTGGAAATGTGTCCTCTTTCTACAGAGGTGACAGAGGAAAGTTGTGGGGTCTCCATGCAGAGTGATGCTAGATGGCTGGTGGCATGTGGTATCTCAGCCAGTAATATGCATTGTTTATCCTGTAATCCACAGAGGATGCAAACAGCAAATTACACAAGCATCAAGAAGATTGAATTTGTGTTTTGAAAATTGGAAGCTACAATTCTATGGTGTCTATTTTAGGAGTAATTTATTTTAAATTGATTTGTTTTCTTTGCACCACAAAGTTTAATGCTATAGTAAGTGAATCTTCCGTTTATGTAGAAGAAAAATATTGTCGCAGATATGTGATTTATATAAGAAAATGTTTAAGCATTTTTAGGATGCTTCCAAACTTTGGCTTCCGCAACAGGGTTAAAAAGCCCATGTATGCATTTTTTCATGTAAAAGAACAACTTATTGCACATTATTCTAGCATAGTGTCTTGAATAAAGTAGGCACTTAAATAATGCTTGTAGAATGAATGAAGCAGCTTACAAATGGGAATGAGCTGATCTAAATCCGCTAGATAAAAGAAAACACTAGCAGTCATCTTAAACCTCTAATGATCCTACAAGTTTTATTTGTGGCAAATAAGGGTATGTATTCTGGTTTAGTTTCTTTTATCTTTTAGTTAATAAGAAGTAAAAGGGATGTGTTTTTAGCATTTTTCTCTTTATATTATGCTATAAAAATGTTATCAGAGTGGAAAATAGACAATTTATCTTATTTTTCAGGTCATGTACGACATCACTAAGGCAAATCAATAAAATTATTGAACAGCTTAGCCCTCAAGCTGCCACCAGCAGAGACATCAACAGGAAACTAGATTCTGTAAAACGACAGAAGTATAATAAGGTGATTCAGAATAACATATTCAGTATTGCATTTTTGAAAAAGTCATCATTTAGGCCCACTTAATTTAGGAAGTATTTTAAAAAGCACTTATAAGATGTGAAGCAAATACTTATAATTACAGTAGAGAAATTTTGGGTTTCTTTTTTATGTTTAATCTTTCTGCTGTTTCCCTTTGACATCCCATTCTATTGCATTTAAAAAAACACAGATACATATACACACACATCCATCCATACACACATCCATACATACACAGTTGCTCCTTGATTTACGGCAGGGTTACATCCCGACAAACTCATCGTAAATTGGAAATATTGTTAGTCAAAAATGCATTTAATACACTGAAAAACCTATCTTAAAGTCAAAATATTGTAAGTCAAACCGTAGTTAAGTCCAGAGCCTCCTCAGTTTATAATGGGGTTATGCCCTGATAAACCCATCACAAAGTTGAAAAATTGCAAGTCAGAACTTGGTAAGTTGGAGACCATCTGTGTATTTGAGAAAAGTTCCTTTTTGGTGTTGCTTGCCTCACTTGGGTGCACTTCCCTAGTCTTCCTGCATCACCATTTCTTTGGCCCGGCTTAGGGTCACACTGACCTCAGTGTCCTGGTCTTGTGTGAATTCTTTTCTACTTCAGCCTTGCTTCCTCTGATTGTCTCCACTCTGTTTCCTGGCAGTGCAGCCGTTGACCCTCACACACCTTTGCTCACTGTTGCGAGAGCCTGGCCCTTCTTCCCACCTTGGGTGGTACAGTCAGCATCCAGCCACACTGGAGCTGTACTTAGCTTTGGAAAACTTAAGGGTAGGGAATATTTGTTACTTCGGATATTATTTTTATGAAGTTTGAAACTTTTTTTAAGGATTTATGTACAGCTTTGTGAGGTTTGAAACATTTTTTAGGATTTATGTACCCCTTTGTGAAAATATATTGCAATAGATGGGAATGACTAGTTGTAACCTTTTCAGTTCTGCCATCCCAGATGACTAACAGATGTCCTTGTGCTTACAGTTGATTCGCTGCAGTGAGTAGAGTCCTTGCATCTTTTCTTTAAACTCTCCAGGGGCAGGGCTGTGCATAGACTCAGTTCACGTGGCCCTCCTTTTATTATACTTTCCACTCACCAGTCTGTTATCTGCACCACCCCATCTTCTCTCACTTGCTTCCAGAATACAAGCCCAAAGGTCAAAGCTAGCAGTTGCCCAAGGCAGGTGGCTCCTCCCAAATCAGAGAGGGGATATCTGGTCTCTCGTGGGAGCATGTGAAATTGATGTGCACAGATATCTTCTTGGGCTTCTGGTGGGCTGGGATTTCAAGGGTATAGAGCATCAAACTTGAGACCACTTCAGGTCCTAGTCTAACTTAATTATGCATTCTTGTCTTTAACAGCTCTTTGATGGTTAGGTAGACTATTCAGAGGGAAAGTGCTTTAAACAGGATGTTGCTGAGAGAAAGACTGAGAAAAAACAAATTGCAAGTCATTGCAATGTGGCATTTATGTTCAGGATTTCCCCTAGTCCCATACTCATATTTGAAGTTGAAACTTCTTAACTTTGGGAAGATGAACCAGGTACCACAGGCCCAGTTCATTGGGCCTTCCCAGTGAAGCCCAAGGGCACATATCTGAGTTCTAGTGATGTGGAAGGAAACAAGACAGAGGAGTCTGGAGTGGCCAGGGTGAAGAGGCATGGCAAAATATATTTTTTTCTTAAGGCTTTTTGATTAGATAGAATACTAAAAGGACAGTCATAAATATGGTAGGTTATCAAAGGGGACTAACTTTTTCAACTGAACATTTGCGTTTTTATTTCTTATCTTATGGCCTATTGACTTCCATAGCCCATTGGCTCCGAAGATCGGAAACACAGAGTAGTTTAGGGTTTTGCCCAGTGTGTAAGGGGGAAACCAAGTAGAACAAGTCCACCTTTCAGGTCAGTGTCCATGTATTTAAGGGCTCGGGCACATAGAAGGCTGTCTGCCGCCCTTAGGAGAGCATGGTGGTGCAGGCATGCCTATCTGCTGGGAATATTCATGGCCCCTTTACTCCTAGAAAAGTGGTAGTTGCTCACATGGGGCTCTCTAGTAATAGTAATGTATGGAATTTTTATATAATGTAATGTATATTTTATTTTTATTTTACTTTGGATTAAAGTTTAAAATTTCATAATGCTATCTTTTGTATTTAACAATAAATCACTTCATTGCTATTTTCTGTCTTCGATATTTACCATTCAAGGAACAACAGCTAAAAAAGATCACTGCGAAACAAAAGCATCTCCAGGCCATCCTTGGAGGAGCAGAGGTGAAAATTGAACTAGATCACGCCAGTCTAGAGGAAGATGCAGGTGAGAATGCTGGGAGCAGTTTCTCTGTGTTCTTGAATTGATGCCTGATGCCTGTAGTCAGTGGAGGGTGTCTCTTTAGTCTTTGCCTGGGTTTTGAGAAAAATCCATTTCTTTGCTTTAGTGTCAAAACAGATTTAGGAAAATTTTATTCTTTACACTTGCAGAACCAAATCCTTCTCAAAGAGAATTAAAGTAAACTTTTTACTCAGTTCATTGGAGGCTGCTGATACACATTTATTATTACATTTAATACATTGGAAATCTTAAACATTCTTAGATTGTTAATTTGATAAAGACAACTAGCATCGTGATTAAATTACATGTTGGAAGCCCAACATCATCAATCGCCATTTGTAGAATGGCTCTCACATGTCTTTAAGGAGCGTATTTGGCAGGCTTTCCAAGCGTCAGTTTAAGAAAAGACATCTTCATTCAGGTTATACTGTGGCCAGTATTTCATTTACATTACTGTCTTGGATAGTTGTCTTTTGGAAAACCTTTTGGGAAAATTCATAAGCTCTGAAACTAAATTATCTTTGCAGTCATTGTGTGTGTGCGTGTGTGTACAAATTGTTGGTGGCTGCTTAGGCATTGACTATTTGAAATACAGATTAAAGCTGCTTAACATTAAATTCTCTAAGCAACTATTTTCTACTAGCTTTACAAGTTTATTCAGTAAGATGAGAATTGTTATGAAGAATTAATTGAGGCAATAGAAAAATGTAAATACATATATATATTTTTGAGACAAAGTTTTGCTCTGGTTGCCCAAGTTGGAGTGCAGTGGCACCATCTCAGCTCACTGCAACCTCTCCCTCCTGGGTTCAAGTGATTCTCCTGCCTCAGCCTCCCAAGTAGCTGGGATTTCAGGTGCGCACCACCACGCCTGGCTAATTTTTTGTATTTTTAGTAGAAACAGGGTTTCACCACGTTAACCAGGCTGGTCTCGAACTCCTGATGTCAGGTGATCTGCCCACCTTGGCCTCCCAAAGTGCTGGGATTACAGGTGTGAGCCACTGCACCCAGCCCAAAAATACGTGGTTTTAAAGTTCAGTCTCTCAGAATTCATTAGGCCTATGACCAGTGCTTTTAACTGCTTGGTACTGTGTTTCTCATTGGTAACAGATGTTTGTACCTGTCTGGCTGTCTCAGATCTGCTGTTGTCTTTCACCTCCTACTGTAACTTTGGTAGTAGGGTTAATAGCTACCTCTCAGGGTTAACAGCTACTACTTTGGTAGTAGGGTTAATAGCTACATTGTCTAGAGTTATTAGCTACCTCCTCAAATCCAAGAGCCCCTTTTTATCCTTGTTCCACTTTGCCTGTCTACAGCAGCTGACACTTCTATTCCTTCTGGGATCCCTACTTCTCTACTGGTTTTCTTTTTGGCCCTCTGACTACTTCTGCATAGTTATTTCTGGCATTATCTTAAATGTTGATGTTTCTCAGGATTTCTCTGAGCCCTCTTCTTGTTCTACTGCCTCTCCCTGGTCATCTATTCCCCATGGCTTTTGCAGCCACCTAGGTTCTACTAGTACCTTATACAGATCTGTAGACATCTGGCTTTGCTCTTTTTTTGAGCTCCTGGTTCCATCTCTCCGTCTGGACAGCAGCCAACACTTGAGACTTGAGGCAAAATACTCAGTGTAAAGGAAAAGATTTGTTAAATGAACTGTATATAAAACCAAGAACTTCTGTTCATCAGAAGATAACATTAAGAGAGTGTAAAGGCAAGATACTGAGCTGGAGAAGATAATTTGCAATACATGTGTGAATCAAAGGACTCAAATCTAGGATGTATAAAGAACTAGCAGTCGTTTAAAAAAAATAGACAAAGAAAAATGGGAAAAAGACTGGAACACTTTCTATACAAAAAAGACTGTCCAAAAGATAAATTCATGAAAGGCATCTATTTTGTTAGTCATCAGGGAAATGTAAATTATAGCCATAATGTGGTACCACTACACATCTACCAAAATAGCTAACATGGAATGGCAAGAATATGCACCAGCTGGAACTTTCTGACGCAGTTGATGGGACTTTGGAAGGTAATACTTTGGAAAACTGACAGTGTCTACTAAAGCTTAGTATACTCAGATAATTATATACACACATACATGTACATGTGTATATATATGTATATATGTATATATACACACACATATACATATATACTTATATATATACGTACATACGTATATACACGTGTGTGTATATACACGTGTGTGTGTGTATATATATATATGTTACCGAAAGATGTACATCAGAATATTCATAACATTATTTCTAGTAGCCAAAACCTGGAAGCCACTCAAATGTGCATTAACAGTGACAGTTAACAAACTACAGCTTCATTCAACAGTAAGGATGCAGCTCAAAAGCATAATGTTGCACGAAAGAAGGTGGACACAGGACAGACATTTCTACTTATGTAGCATTCAGAGACAGGCACAACTTGTCTGTACATTAGGAGTCCAGGTCCATCATTATCTTGAGGGGTATAGAGGCTGGGAGGTAGCCTGAAGGGCTCATCTGGTGGTGCTAGTAATTTCTGTTATATGATATGGGTGCTAGTTTATGAGTACGTATTTTCTGAATATTCACTGAGTTCTACACTTAATGATTTGTGCACTTTCAGATGTGTGTTTTGTTTCAGTGCAAGTTTAATGAAAAACTGGGTATCATTGGCCTGCAAGAGTCATAGATTTTAGAATATGGATTCCTTCCTGTTAAGCCTTATGTCTTTTGGTGTTTTGATTATGTGGTAATTTTGCCAGAAATGAATTTCAATTAATGAAAGAGGGATACTTTCTGGGTGACTTTACGCTTATGGTGTAACTTCCAATTTTAGTTCATGTCTTCACGTCAGTTAACTTCACATATCTAACACAGTGCTGCTCTCCAATAGACCTTTTTGCAGTGATGAAAATGTTCTCTGTGTTGCCCATTATAGTAGCTATTAGTCATGTGTAGCTCTTGAGCACTTGAAAAAGGGCAAGTGCAGCTGTGGAACTGAGTTTTTAACTTAATGTAATTTAAATTTAAATAGCTACAGGTGACTGGTAACTGCCATGCTGGGCAGCGTAGAGCTGACATTTATGTTTTTCCTATTTAGATATGTGGTGATCCCTGAGATGCCTGTTTTCGGTTTTACTGTCTCTTTAATTTAAGTCCATCTGAATGCTGGTTTTAGCAATGATGTGAGAACTTCAGAGCTTGCTTCCTCATGGACTATTCCTTGGCTGATAAGGAAACACAGCTAAATATGACTATTTATAACTATTTATAGAGTAATCAGCCTATTTTTGGATGGCAGAGAGTATATTTATAGTGAAATATTGTGGAGAAAAGTTACTGAGAAGTCATCTTTTTGAACAGGAATATATTAAATATAGTGTGATGCTATAATAAATTTTATTCTGTCCTTCGTATGTAACATGCTTTAGTACATGGATGATTCTTTTTTTTATATGAGTTACTTGTAGCTGCCTGATATTTCTTGAAAGAGTGAGCATTTCTTTTGTACCCTTGAAAAGTTTCATGCTAGTGCAAAACGCGTTGCCATTGTTCTTTCAGAGCCGGGGCCATCCAGTCTTGGCAGCATGCTCATGCCTGTCCAGGAGACTGCCTGGGAAGAGCTCATTCGCACTGGCCAGATGACACCTTTTGGTACCCAGATCCCTCAGAAACAGGAGAAAAAGCCCAGAAAAATCATGCTCAATGAAGCATCAGGCTTCGAAAAGTATTTGGCAGATCAAGCAAAACTGTCTTTTGAAAGGAAGAAGCAAGCTACTTGTAATAAAAGACCAGCTAGAAAAGCTCCAGCCTCAGTCACGCCTCCGGCCCCAACACAAAGTAAAAACAAACCAAACAAGAAAGCCAAAGTTCTGTCCAAAAAAGAGGAGCGTTTGAAAAAGCACATCAAGAAACTCCAGAAGAGGGCTTTGCAGTTCCAGGGGAAAGTGGGATTGCCAAAGGCAAGGAGACCCTGGGAGTCAGACATGAGGCCAGAGGCAGAGGGAGACTCTGAGGGTGAAGAGTCTGAGTATTTCCCCACAGAGGAGGAGGAGGAGGAGGAAGATGACGAGGTGGAGGGGGTGGAGGCAGACCTGTCTGGAGACGGTACTGACTATGAGCTGAAGCCTCTGCCCAAGGGCCGGAAACGGCAGAAGAAAGTCCCAGTGCAGGAGATTGATGATGACTTTTTCCCAAGTTCTGGGGAAGAAGCTGAAGCTTCTCCTATAGGAGAAGGAGGAGGAGGAGGTCGGAAAGTAGGAAGATACCGAGATGATGGAGATGAAGATTATTATAAGCAGCGGTTAAGGTTGGTCTGTGGGGATTATAAATATATTGTACTGTTTGCTTTATCTTAGGTGACAGGTTTATTAATATGTAAACATTCTAGATCCAGCTTAATATATTAGACCTCCGATTATGCAGAGGTTGGATTTCTGCAGCCTTAACCTGCTAGAAGCAGTGGGGCCCCTGAGTCCTTAATGGTGTTGGCCCCAAATGCATGTACTTCTAGGTCTTTATTTGGATTTGGAGGCAAGTCGAAGATGAAAAACTTAAGGGAAGCCTGGGGCAAGAGGCATACAGAGGGCTGAGTGTGAGCTGTGTCGCCTTGATATCTACAGTCATCCTAGAATAAGTATCAGGAAAAAGAAAAGGGTGAATTATGTCATGCATACTGGATAGGGGTTTCTGTTTTCCCTTTTGAAGCAGGAAAGTAATTTTAGAGAACTTTTCTTCAAAAACAAGCTGAAACAAGCTTTGGCATAGAAAGAATAAGCTTGTTTTTGTAAATCCTTCATTTGTCTTGAGAAGATGGTCATCTGCATAATTATAAACTACCATCGTGCAAAAAGTATACTTTGTATGCACAGCATACCTTTCTTTTCACTGTTGTTTTTTATGTTAGAGACTGACTTTGGCTTTTAGCTCCATGACATTGTCTCTGTATAAAGCAAGCACCATAAAAGGGAAGGTGAACATGTGAAACACGAAGTCTGAATTGCATATTGCCACACGTTTTCTGTGAGCCAGGAAAAATAATCGGCATTGCAGGCCTCCCCATGGTGGCCCACTGAGCACTGTGCTACTGCTGCACATTTCAAGTCTCCTTGACTTAGAGCTCACTTAGCTGTAAGGAATTCAAAGGGAACAAGGAACTTTATTACTTTTAAAATACTTGATAGTGGGATGGCTTTTTCCCAATCCTCAACAGTTTTTTCTTATTTCTCAAGGTGAAGAGACCTAGTTTGTTATATTTATTGGCCTATGTGAGTGAAGGTTGACCTGGTGTTTTTTCTTGTTACTTAGAACTGCTCATTAACCCCTGTCCAGACACTACAGACACCATAATCTTTCCAAAATAGATGCGTCAGAATTCTTTTAAACAGTAATTTGAGGACCTGTGACTTAAATCCTGTTCTTTAGAGTTGTGGCACTCACATTCTAGTAGCACCTTCTGTAATAATGCACAGATGAGGGGTGGCATATATTCGTCATCCCTCAGTGCAGCTTTCGTTTCTGTGCATGTTTATTACCTGTAAAGTTGTTTGAGGAATGTTGCCCAGTACTCTTGAACAGTGAGCAGTGTCAGGCTTTTTCTTAACTACTGCAAGGAATTAATAAAAGTGTTAATCTCAACATATTGATTATAAATGGAGCAATATATATTTTTCCAATTAAATTGGGTCAATATTAAATATGTTTAAAATATATCAGTATTTTGATCAAGAGCAATTTATTTTGACTGAATTTTAAATGTGGGTTTAGTTTAATTTTATGGCAGTAAGTTTTTCTTAATAATGTTAAGATTGTAAAACAATGTATTATTTCCAGAGCCAATATTTTGCTAAAGCTACAGTAAAATCTCAAATGAATTTCAGAAATATCAATAACTCTTAATTGCCACCAAAATACGTTAGCTCTTAACATTTTATAGCTACAGTTATTAAGGCTGTTAAACTGCAGATATCCACATTGAAATATTTGTATTACGTCTCCTTTGGTGCTATCTGGATTGGGGGATGTTAAAGGAAAATAAAATGCTCAGGATTGAGAAGCATATTAGAACTGCCAGTCTCTCTATATTTTGTTACTCATTGCTGATCTTTGTAGACTGATTGAAATGGTAATGCTATTCCCTTGAGAAACAAAAAGACCTTTAGGGTTGCTTGTCTTAGCAATGGTTTGATGATGGATGATTACAATAAGTCATACAGTTTACAACATAGAAAATTAGTTTTTTTGGGGGCGTTAGAATTTAGAAATAGTTCTCAGGGTAGGCACCCTTAGCTGAACTTAACACCTTTTACTGAGGGTATAGCCTGTTAATTATAATGCTCTTTTCAACTCTAGGAAGTGAGAGTGGGTAACTTCTGGATATCTCATCCTCTTTATTCTCTCAGCGTGAGAGCCATTGGCCTTTCACTGGCACTAGGTTCACCCTAACTAGGTACCTTTGTTTTAGCTGGTACTAGGAATTTCCCGTCAAGCCCTTTCCATAGCTTCTTTATGGAACTGGGCAGTCGCACCTTGGATCCTGCTTTCCTTCATTTGGCTCAGACTCTCAGCTCAGTCTTTGAAGTTTTAACCATTTTTCAAACCGTGTATTCCCCCTTCCCACGTATTTCTCCTGCCTCCTCCTCTGCACTGAACTGTATCTCGAGGCCAGCTCCTCAGTGGGTTCCCTGGTTTTCATACCATTTCATATCATACAGGATGGATGAGCCATTGCTTAGAAGTAAATGTTCTGTCGGTTCTATGGTCAATGATATACAGGTCTTATAAAACATACATTATTTTTTCATTTTAATTTTGTGCTACCACAGTTTCCATTTGCTATTGGCTGTTGATTGTGAGGTCTACTGCTTTCTTAAAATATACTACTGCTTTGCACATTGTGGGCCTGGGAGCTCCAGGTGCCAAATAAAGATTTAATAGGACTAACACACCTTCAGTGTTTGAGTGATGTGGGTTCCTGGTGAGCATCTACATGCTACTTACCTAGTCCAGGCTGTGCAGCCAAGACAGCCCTGGGTGGCCCAGAAGACCAAACATTTCGTATGAACCTTTCCCCTTCAGGGTGATAAAGATCAGGGCGCTTGTCCCCAGTCCTTGTTACCTCTGTGTTGTTGATTCACTTCCCAGTTGACATATTCGAGGTCAGCCCACATAGGTTTATCTTTGCTTTCATGTCAGGAATGCATGTCTGCATCCTTGGACTGGCTTCAAGGGTTTCTGGCAAAAAATTTGCAGTCCGTTGATGGACTTGGGCACAAATAGGACCTAACCAAGTGTGAAGGGAATAATGAATTCAGATTGAGATATTTGGGAGAGACTGTGGAGGAAGTTCATCCAGTGTAGGGCCTCGTCTTGTTGGGTAGCTCAGATATATTAATATGGCCCTTATCCCAATTAACAGCATTACACATTTGCCCCTAAGCTCCAGGTACATCATTGAGAAGGGAAGGAATTTGCTTTGCTTTGGAGGCACATTATTTCCTCAGGGTTCTCATTTGGATTGCCTTGGAGGTTGGTGTGATGCCACAATATGCAGAGAAGCTGAGGACAGGGAGGGCAGGTGGGCTTCACTCTCCAGCCAGCTCTGATTTCTGGGTAGTGGTAGTCTATTCAGGGGGCTCCGAGGCCCTTTTTGGGTGGGCTGGGAAAGAGTCTGCAGTTCCTTAGTGATGTCTATCATATGCACAGTGGGGAACTAGCAACATTCATGCTAGGTAGTTGCCAACCTTGCCATAGGAAACAAATGTCACTGACTCCTGCCTCTTTGTCCAGCAGTGGTCAGCGCTGCTTGGTCAGGCTGTGGGCATAGATGGGTTGCATCCTGAGTGAGAAGATGCACTTCCAGATATGTTTTTGTCTGTTCTTGCTGCCAGGACCAGGGTTAGCTTTTATCATTTGACTTAAACTCATTCCCCCAAGCTCTTACTCTGTTTTCATCTGCCAGCGGTTATTATTTAAGTTGTTGCCCTCACAGACTACTTCCTTGGCAACAAGCACAGACAACAGCAAAGCTTCCCCACCCACAGACTGAATATGCAGTGTCACTGGGAGCCCCCAACACTGGAGATGCTGACTCAGGAAGTCTAGCATGGGGTCACCGGGCAGGACTTTTAAAATATGTTCCCAGGTGGCTCTGATCACTATCAGGTTTGGGAGCTAGGGATGGAAATAAGTCAATCTTACATATTTCTTCTTTTTGGGGCTGCAGCTTTTGGCTAATGCAGTTTGTATATCAGTTTCTCAAAAATCTTCTTTTATGTGCCCTGCACAGTTGTATGTACACAGGGGAGGGCCTGGCAGGGAGCCTTAGCTAAATGCTGTATGTCATAGATCATCTAGTTCTTGTGGGGTGTGTGTGTCAGAATCACATGGGGAACACTTTCAGTGGGTAGGGGCCTAAGCTCAACCTGGGGAGTCTGAGGCGGCAGGTGCGGGGCAGGAGGAGCTGGGCATTGCACTTGTGCTTTGGCTGAGCTCCTGCTGACTCTGGGGGGAGCTTGGTGACATTCTTCATGGTCCACAGGCCCTTGTTCAGAAATAACTGTATTCTCATTTAGGAGAGCTTTGAGGCAGTTGGAAAGCATTGTTGGTAAGGATGTTGAGGCTTGAGAATATAATGCTTTTTTCTCTACTTTGGGCCACACTCAGCAAATAATTGCCTCTGGGATAAATCCCCAACCTGTGCCCACCCCGATCAGGGAAACACAGTGGGGAGTTCAGAAATGAACTCTTCAGTAGGCGGTGCCTGAGTCTCCTCAGATGACCTGGTGCATTGGGCTAAGCTGCTCAACACACAGCCTGAAGTGGATTTGAGTTGGTTCCTCTGAATGGTTTGAAGGCTCCCTCGCCACCTTTCAGCACTTTTGATGAGTCCCTGTTTTTTATTGTAAAAGTATGATAATATTAAGATGAAAAAATGACCTCTATTTTTTATGTTTTTATTTTCTACATGTCATTCCAGTCTTTGGTTCTGTGAATACACATCTTTACATGGTTATACTCATGGCCCCTCCAGTTAATTGGCTTGCCCACAATCTTACTGTGAAGTGGAGCTGAGATTTTAAGTTGGCTGGGCCCTCTACATACTTGTGTTTCCTTCCCTTTGGGGGATTGAGTAGAAGGTGCAATATTTAGGTATGACCACAGGGTGGTGCCAAGAATCAACACATAGCTGCCCCCACCTCCGTTGGACTGGAAACCAAACCAAAAACCTAAGCCTGTGGTCTGGGAATTGGATGAGGATATAGGGAGATGGCTCAGGAGTATGGAAGACCTGGCAAGTATGGTGTGGATGGGGATCGAATTTACTTCATGATCTGGTGTAACCTGAATCTGTAGTCTTGATGTCTGTTGGTATAATTGGTTTTTAATACATTTTTGATCCTAAAGGTTTTTCTTGTGCCCTATTTTTTACCTTTTTTATATGAGTAACTTTGAGATGTAAAGGGCTGATAAAGATTCTATTCATTGTGTAAGTCTTACAGCATGTCTTCTAATAGTCTGTGAGACGTAATCTCCTGTGGAGATAATACTCTTCATTGTCCTTCCCCTGAGCACTGGGCCTCTGTGGCCAGGGCCCCATTGGATCCTGGCTTGGGAGGGTTGGGTTGTGCACATCCACTGTTCTGAGGAGGTAGCTCTCAGCATTTCAGATGCTGAGGGGTCAAGCCAAGTAGGATGACTGTTATGAAGAGAGTCTTGTGGATTTGGAACGTTGAGGCCTTGAGGGCCTGAGCACGGGTGGCATTAAGTGGGGGTGGGGGCAGGGGTAGGGGTGGTGCACAAGAACAATGATGGCTGACATGTTTGAATGTGTACCTCTTAGTGGTTCCTGTGGTTCTTCTTGTTATATAGGTTAATTTGTTTAATCCTTACAGCTACCCAGGAGATAGGACTTTGAGCCCAGAGAGATGAAGTCATTTGCTCAAGGTAGCAGTCAGTGGAAGGGCTTGGAGAAGGAGAAGGGGTCTGAAGGTGGTTTGGGACACATGAGAGTGATCTCACAGCTTGCTTTGCTGCAGCAGACTCGGACAAGCATTGCTTCAGTGCCTGGTTTCTCCCTTCACTTGATGGGGGCCAACTCCACCCCATTGTCCCATTCCTATCTTGAAATGCTTCTGAAGGCAGTGCCCTGAGAACCACCACCCTCCCAGCCTGTTTCCATTTTATCGTCTTCCGGGAACCTCTTCCTTCTGTCTAGCACCTGTTTGCACTGGGATTGTCCTGTCTGTCCTTAATTTGGATCCTGGTTTGTACCCGATGAGGATTTAGCAATTTTAGGCTGTGCTTCAGCAAAGGCCAGCTGACAATATGGAGGTTGATTTGAACGTGCCTTTTTTTTTTTAAAACTCAAAGAGAAAAAACTCTCCCAAAATCTGAATTTAGTAAAAGTTTGAGATTTTACCCAGAAACCTAAATATAATGATTTTAAGAATGTTCTTAACTTCTCTGAGAGTTCATTTTTCTCAAGAAATAAGCCTGGCCGGGCACAATGGCTCATACCAGTAAACCCATGACTTTTGGAGGCCAAGGCAGGAGGATTGCTTGAGCTCAAGAGTTCGAGACCAGCCTGGGCAACATGGTGAAACCCCACCTCTACAAAAAGTAGAAAAAGTTACCTGGGTGTGGTGGTGTGCGCCTGTAGTCCCAGCTACCCGTGAGACTGAGGCGGGTGGATCACTTGAGCCTGGGAGGAAAAAAAAAAAGAAAGAACGATGCCCATGTTTTTTTTTTTTTAGGAATCTATAAGTTGAAAGAAAAAGTTACACTCTTAAAACCTATTTATGCCTAGTGTTCCATTATTGGAACGCTAAGCATGTGGGAGTTATTTATACCCTACTGCTCAATGTCATTGCCAAGGTCTGATTTTTCACACGTCTGCCTCCTGAGGGTGCATGTTATCACGTGGTGCACAGAGTTAGTTACTGCTACAGATACTGGCATGCTGGGAGCTTGTCAAAAGTGATGTGAGTTTTCAGAAACATTTTTGAGGAAGTATCCAAAGACAGGTACATATAACTTTATTGCACTACATTCTATACTAGTAATTTTAAAAGAGTAACTTCTCTATTAGTTATGCTATTGTGCAGTAAAAAGAAAATACAGAAAGTATTATTGTTGCATTAGTTATGGGTTTGACATTTTTCATGTTCCATTTTTGGAACACTAGGCAAAACCACTACCACTAGGACTAATAATACCTTTTTTCCGTTTTAGTCCCAAGATGCCTCGAACACTAAGTTTACATGAAATAACTGACCTTTTAGAGACAGATGACAGCATAGAAGCAAGTGCTATAGTGATACAACCACCTGAAAATGCTACAGCACCTGTTTCTGATGAGGAATCAGGAGATGAAGAAGGTGGAACAATAAAAAATCTGCCAGGTTCTTTGTTGCACACAGCTGCGTATCTTATTCAAGATGGCTCTGATACTGAGTCTGACTCAGATGATCCCTCATACGCACCTAAAGATGACTCTCCTGACGAAGTTCCATCTACGTCTACTGTGCAGCAACCTCCACCATCAAGGAGGAGGAAAATGACAAAAATTGTTTGCAAATGGAAAAAAGCCGACCTAACTGTACAACCCGTAGCAGGTAGAGTTACAGCATCACCAAACCATTTCTTCACCGAAATGAGAACTCCCACAGAAATTCTTGAACTTTTTCTTGATGACGAGGTCATTGAACTCATTGTCAAGTACTCCAACTTATATGCTGACAGTAAAGGTGTACATCTTGGCTTGACTAGCTCTGAATTCAAATGTTTTCTGGGAATTATTTTTCTGAGTGGTTATGTTTCAGTTCCTAGAAGGCGTATGTTTTGGGAACAAAGAACGGATGTGCATAATGTACTGGTTAGTGCTGCCATGAGACGTGACCGATTTGAAACTATATTTTCTAATTTGCATGTTGCTGACAATGCAGATTTGGATCCAGTGGACAAATTTTCCAAATTGCGACCTCTCATAAGCAAACTCAATGAGAGATGCATGAAATTTGTTCCAAATGAAACATATTTCAGCTTTGATGAATTCATGGTTCCTTATTTTGGTCGTCATGGGTGCAAACAGTTTATTCGGGGAAAGCCCATTCGGTTTGGCTATAAGTTTTGGTGTGGTGCCACCTGTCTGGGCTACATTTGCTGGTTTCAGCCGTATCAGGGTAAAAACCCAAATACTAAACATGAGGAGTATGGTGTTGGTGCGTCACTTGTCCTTCAGTTTAGTGAGGCACTTACAGAGGCACACCCTGGACAATACCATTTTGTATTCAATAACTTTTTCACCAGTATTGCACTTCTTGATAAGCTCAGTTCAATGGGACATCAGGCAACAGGTACAGTGAGAAAGGATCACATTGACAAAGTTCCATTGGAATCAGATGTAGCTTTAAAGAAAAAAGAAAGAGGCACATTTGATTATCGAATTGATGGCAAAGGCAATATTGTCTGCAGATGGAATGATAACAGTGTTGTCACTGTTGCCTCATCTGGTGCTGGTATCCATCCCCTGTGTCTTGTCAGTCGTTATTCCCAGAAATTGAAAAAGAAGATCCAAGTTCAGCAGCCAAACATGATCAAAGTGTATAACCAATTCATGGGAGGCGTAGACAGAGCTGATGAAAACATTGATAAGTATCGGGCCTCAATCCGTGGAAAGAAATGGTATTCAAGCCCTCTTTTGTTCTGTTTCGAATTGGTCTTACAAAATGCTTGGCAATTGCATAAAACATATGATGAGAAACCAGTGGATTTTCTGGAGTTTCGTCGACGTGTGGTATGCCATTATCTGGAGACCCATGGTCATCCTCCAGAACCTGGCCAAAAAGGAAGACCTCAGAAGCGTAACATTGACTCCCGTTATGATGGCATAAATCATGTGATAGTCAAACAGGGAAAGCAAACGCGGTGCGCTGAATGTCATAAGAACACCACTTTTCGATGTGAAAAATGTGATGTTGCCTTACATGTGAAGTGTTCCGTTGAATATCACACTGAATAGCAGGTGTCACCACCTCCTGAGACAAGAAACATAATTTTATACATTATATACAGTGGTTTTGCCTAGTGTTCCAATTTTGGAACGTCACATAACAATGGAACATAATAAATTTTTTTTATCTTCAGATTTTTGTTCCTTGAATTTTTCTAGGTAACATATATGAATTTAAGCAAAAATTCAAAAAATTGTAACCTTAGACATAAATGGGTTAAAGATGTTTTCTTAGAGAGCATATTGGCTTCTTTTAAATAACAAAGCTGAGACACAAATGAAGACTAATTTTGCTTCCTGCTCTACATACCTTTCATTTTTGGCTCTGGGCATAATTGTCTGCATCAGTCTTAATTTACTCCATGAGATCTGCACTCCTAACTGAGGGTATTTCATTTGCTCAGATGTGCCAATTAAGTTTACCCAGATAGACCATAAAAAGGCAGATAAGAAAAGTAAAACACCAAGTATCTCAATTTAGCAAATTAGACTAATCTGTAAGGGATTCTTAGCTGTCTGAAATAGAAAGCCTATCATACTACAGAATGCAAACTATATTAAATACCCAGCTTGGTGCCTGAATATATTTTTAAAAATCAAATTGTACTCATTGTGCCTCTGTTGTTGAATTTCTTAAATGGATATTGCAATAAATAGAGAATGATCCTGAGGTTGAAATGTCACTCTATTAAGAATGATTTAACTGTGTGATACACAGCTTTTTCCTTACAGACAGTGCAGATTTAAACTGCTCTGTGTACAGTGACCCTTGCAACATAAAAATATTACAGTAGAGCAATAAGGTCTGTTTTGAAATTTGAGCACCACGGTAGGTGACTTCCTTGAAGTTTTGGAGACGGCATGTTTGTTTTATTAATATGATCTTGGGCTACTAATATTTGACAATTCCCATTAATGTGTATTCTGTCCTTTTTGTGTGTTGGTATGGGCAGTTGTGTACATTGATTTGTTTAGTATAAAATGTATATTACATGATTGTTCAGCCTAGATTATGTATAGTTCGAAGAACTGCTACACTGATTTTACTGTTACTTGGAAAAGTTTGCAGGGGTGTAGTGAAAAGTGAGTTTTGACTTACCTTGCACAGTATTAAGGTGGAGAAGGAATCTTGTTATTGTACAAAAATGAAGGCAGTCTTTTCCTTCTTTAAACCTTAGTCCTGATGTTTTTTAAAGACAACATACGGTTTGAAGTTTTAGAATTTGGTTTGTTCTTGTGCAATTGCTTTTGTTCTGTGGCAGTTAAAGAGGACCCTTCTGCTGGCACTGTGAGAAAAGCAGTGGTAGTAGGGAGTTTGGAAAATACTTTTTGAAGACAGTATTATGTAACAGATAGAAATATAGACTCTAGAACCTGATTATCTGGGTTTGAATCTTTTCCTTAACTCATTGGTAATCTTGGACAGCTTCCTTTCTTTCTCCCTGTCTGCTTTGACTGTTAAAAAAAAAAAAAGAAAAAAGAGAGAATAACAATAACAATAGTATTGATATGGTTTGGCTTTCTGTCCCCACCCAAATCTCATCTTGAATTGTAATGCATGTGTCAAGGGAGGAACCTGATGGGAAGTGACTGGATAATGGGGGCAGTTTCCCCCATGCTGTTCTCACGACAGTTAGTTTTCATGAGAGCTTATGGTTTTAAAAGTGGAAGTTTTTCCTGTGCTTGCACTCACTTCCTCCTGCCACCTTGTGAAGAAGGTGCCCTTCACCTTCCACCATGATTGTACGTTTCCTGAGGCCTCCCTAGCCATGCCGAATTGTGAGTCAATTAAACCTCTTTCCCTTATAAATTACCCAGTCTCGGGTATTTCTTTATAGCAGTGTGAAAATGGACTCATACATACAGTATCTTCCTTATTAAGTTATAAAGATTAAATGAATTAATAAATGTGAAATACTTAAAATAGTGCCCAGTGCCCAGTATCACTGTCAGTCATAATTACTATTTGTTTTCTGACCCAATTAAAAAATATGTATGTATGGGTATATATGTAATCTCAAAACAAAACTTGTCCAGAGCTAGCTGACTTTCCTTAAGGAGGCAGTAAATAGCATACGGGTTAGACACCACGGGCCATGGAGTGAGTGCCAGAGCCTTGCCGAGTAGCTCTGAGGTCTTGTGTGTCCACTCACAAGATGGGGTAAGATGGGGATCACAGCAGTACCTTCTTCATGGGTGATGATATGTGTAAGATACTTGGCATACATCAGGCACTCAGTAGATATTAGCTATTCTTGTTACACGCCCACTAGCTAAAAGTTATGACAGAGATTCCACCAAGGCAGTAAGATGCTTGAAATGAGGGTCTGTGAGAACCATGAAGGAGGGTGTATAAATATTGATATGAAAATGTGATCTTTCACAAGTAAAGGCAGTTTAACAATTGATACCACAGGTTGACATCCCTGGTCTGAAAATCCAAAATCTGAAAATGTTTTAGCAACCTGATGCCACAAGTGGAAAATTCCGTATTTGACCTCATATGTTGGGTCTCAGTCAAAACACAGTCAAAACTTTGTTTCATGCAGAAAATATTGTATAACATTACCTTCAGTCTGTGTGTATAAGTTATGAAACATAATGAATATGAAACATAAATGAATTCATGTTTAGTCTTGGGTCCCATCCCAACATATCTCATTGTGTATACACACAAATATTCCAAAATCCAAAACACTTCTTGTCCCAAGCATTTTGGATAAGGACTGTTCAACCTGTCATAAGCATAGCAAAATCGTTAGCTGTTACAAATTTTGTTTTATTGATGTTATGCTTTTGGTACCTTTTATACATTTTTAAAAATAAGCTTAAGGCCCACTTAATGATAAAATGTCTATAAAAATATAAGTACGGTATCAATATTGGGAAGAAATATAATTATTTCTCCTTTGAACACACTAGGGGGCACCAGACATCTGTCTAGGGGACAAACCGAGCAACATGCCCCTTGGTTCTAAGTGTAGGTAGGTCAAGATTGCGGTGTGGTTTCTCACAGTTGTATTCTGAGGTAGATGTACCAGATCCTTCTCTTGTACCTCTTCTGTGTCTTCTCTTTTGGCTTGATTTCCAGCCTCCTTGCTGTCCCGGATGATAGGATGTCCTGACTGGAATGTCCTGCCGATCTTGACTGACCAGTATGGAGTGAACTGGCATGACAGTCTTCTGTGCTTGGGGGTTGAACTGAGCTCCTGCTGGCCTAAGATTGCAATAGGTGTTTTGACATTTGCTATTTTTTATTCCCGTTTAACCTGCAATTAATTAAAATTTCTCAATCTTTTTGTGTAATCTGCCAACTGTTATAGCATCTGAAATTTATGTAGTTTCTTTTTTTTTTTTTTTTTTTTGAGACGGAGTCTCGCTGTGCTCCCAGGCTGGAGTGCAGTGGCGTGATCTCGGCTCACTGCAAGCTCCGCCTCCCGGGTTCACGCCATTCTCCCACCTCAGCCTCCCAAGTAACTGAGACTACAGGCACCCGCCACCACACCCGGCTAGTTTTTTGTATTTTTAGTAGAGACGGGGTTTCACCATGTTAGCCAGGATAGTCTCGATCTCCTGACCTCGTGATCCACCCGCCTCGGCCTCCCAAAGTGCTGGGATTACAGGCTTGAGCCACCGCGCCCGGCCTATGTAGTTTCAAAAGTATAATGTACATACATTATTTCATTTAGTCCTCATAAAAAGTCATTATTTGGCTCATTTTGTGGTGGAGGAGGCAGATTCAATAATGTTACATTATGTTTTCTAAAGTTCAGGCCTCCCCTTACTAGTTAAAGGCCTGTAATGCACCTCTTTTGCCTACATTGTTTTCACTTATCTGTGGTTATCTTAAATCTGTGTCTGTTGCTGGGTTCTCCTCTAGTGGCCACCACTGGAGCCTGACAGGGGCTTTAGGAGTTAGAAAATGCCTTGATGGGTCGGGAATGTTGGCTAACACCTGTAATCCTAGCACTTTGGAAGGCAAGGCAGGCAGATCACTTGAGGTCAGTTTGAGACCAGCTTGGCCGACATGGCAAAACCCCATCTACACCAAAAAATACAAAAATCAGCCGGACATGGTGGTGCACGCCTGTAGTCCTAGCTACTCTGGAGGCTGAGGCACAAGGATTGCTTGAATCTGGAAAGTGGGAGTTGCAGTGAGCTGAGATCACGCCAGTGCCCTCCGGCTGAGGTGACAGAGTGAGACTTTGTCTCAAAAAAAAAAGAAAAAGAAAAAAATAAGATGAACAACATACTTACTTTGTTTTATTTGGGTGCAGCTGTGACTTTTACATGTATATATTAAAGAAACAAATGAAAGTAGGAACATCAAAAACACTGTTTCCTTCCTAGTAATGTAAAGACAGTTTAAGGCTAGACTTTTTTCCCGTCATAAGAATTCTTTCATAAGAAGATACTTCTTTTGCCCAGCCTTTCCCTCCTGGTCCTGGGGAAGCTTGGGACCAAACTCAGGGCTCCTGGTTCTTCCTGTCAGCCGGCATGCAGAAACCGGGCTCCTTACTGTCACCTGCTGGTGATGAACCCAAAAAATGGAGCTCAGACTTAAATCACACAATTTTTATTTTATTTATTTACCTTTTTATTGTTCAAAATAATGAGCTTTCCTTCTCCTTATCTCTTTTTTGTTATAAGATTCTAAATAAAGAACTTATCTGATGTTACAGCCACCCTCATTGTGGGTCATTTTTTTGTAACGAACCTTAACCATTTTTATCCAGTGGACAGAGCTAGGAGCAGTGCTTTAAAGTCATACGGGTAGAAGGAGTAGGAAATGCAGCAAGAGGTAGGCTCTAAATGAGATAGAACAGAAAGTTTCCAGAACCTATTTCTGGATGACCCCCTTTTGACCATTTTCAAGCCATGCTTCTCTGTCTGTATCTTCCGTTTCCCTAACCCAATTATGAACTTCATTCATTCATTCAGCACTTACTGTCTGCCATGAGGAGGCATTATACCAGTCTCTAGTGCTATAAAAATGGCTAGGACAGTGTCTGTCCCCAGGTGGCTTCCAGTCCAGTGGAGGACACTGGTATGGATTTCACAGTATGCTATATTTGATGGGCACTGTAGTAGAGTTCCCAGGTGTGTCCAAGATGTCACGGGATTGGGAGGGCCCTTAGAAGAGAGGACGCCTAAATCTGGCTGGTCATGGGAGGTTTCTGTGAGTGGAGGTGCTGCGTGAGTGAGGGTATGAAAGGTCTGCTGACTGTGTGGATATGTGTGTTAGGGGAAGGATTTGGGGACAGTACAGGAATGCAGGTGCACAGAGATGAGGAGGCTGCATACATGGTATGGCACAGTGGTAGCTAGCTGTGTCTTTCCACTTACTTATTTTGAACATCCTCGGAGTGCTGAAAATTCTTCTAAAATATATTAAATGACAGCAACTAGCTTTCAGGGTTCCATTGACAAGGCACCCTAATAGGTTACAACTGGAGGAAGCATTGTTCCTAGTGTCGTTCAACTGGTTGTGCTGGGTCTGAGTTGCTTCTGACAGATGATTATTGCAGTCTCAGCCCCAGGCCCCACAGCCTGGGCCAGATTCTCATTCCTGCATGAATGTAGGGAAACCAGGGAGTGTTTTCTCTGTCTGCATCTGACTGGAATTTTAGGTTTATGTTTGTTCCCAGCTTCTCTTGTAATTGGCTGCCAGTGGAGTTGACAGCAGGCTGAATCTGGCAGTTCTGTGAGGAGCCAGAAACACAGCCAGTGAACACCATGCCCACCACTTCGTTTTATGTGGCTGCAGCTGTGACTATTACGTGTGTGGATTTTTTAAAATGAGAGAATAGAGAACATGAAAAAGTTATTTGTTTTCTAAAAGGGTAAATATTGGACTATTTACTGCTCCCTTCTGCTTTTTCTCAGTTAACTGGTCTACTTATTGAAATAACAGAATTTAGACATTTTGAGGTCATTTCTAATTTTTAAGATTTCAGCTTACTTGGCCCAGATCTTAATTCTTACGCACTGCCTACCAATTTTAAGTCAATCTGTGTCTATTTTTGTTACTATCACGTAAAAGACTGCCATACCTAATGGCGGTTTACTATTTACAAATTTGTGACAGAATTTTTAAATTGAGATATTCCAACAGGTACCATCTGAAGACTAGGTGTCTTTACTCCTGTGGTGAACACATTATTCGTAATAATTTACTGAGCATCCATTTGATGAGCTATCACAGTTTCTGTTCAGGTATACATGTTCAGATAGTTCTGTTAAACAGTCAGGGTACATTGCAATATGCACATTGTATTGGGCCACATATGTAACCTGTTTCTTCTTTCAGTGAACATAATAATAGTATCTGCTGCAGGGTTGTCGTGAGGATTTCAGAAAATGTATGTGGTTATATATAATACTATATCAGTTTATTAAGCACTTCCTAATCTAGGTTCTGTGCTAAGGTGCTTTGTATGTGACACCTTATTTAATCCTTCCCAGAACCCAGTGAAGTAGGTGCTGCCGTTCTCCCCATCTCACAGTGGAGGAAAGTTAGATGCGGACGAAGTTAAGTTACTTGCTGAGGGTTCATGAGCTAGTAAATGGCACCAGGATTTGACTACAGCCAGTATGAGCTCAGACTTTTGTGCCTGTGCCTGCGCTTCTGCGTATGTCAAACCCAGTGTGTTCGTAAACAGAATCCTTTACATCTGCTGGCCAGACAGACTGCTCAGCCTGCCAGACTACAGGACAGGCTGGTTAGACATGTTAAAGAGAGCACCTTAAAGTCTCTTGGCAGCATCTGGGATGGGGAAGACATGTTTCTGTGTATGTGTGGATGAACTTGGTTCTCCCCCTTTCCCTAGTGTGCTATGGTGTACTTGTCGGCCCCACCTTCAGCTGTGCTGCTTCAGTGGACCCTTATCAGATGGTCAGGTCTATTTTGGAGATAAGTCACATGAGGAAGTATTGCTTATGTAACAGAAGAATCTCTTCGCCTCTCTGTATACGTATGGTTTTATAACCGTGGTATTTTCTGTCTTTAATATGTGTATAATTCTACTGGGGCGATTTGTCTTCACAATGATACAAATACTTGTAGGCAATAATGATTTTCCCCACCACTTTTAGTCATCCTTTAGCCAAACTGAATAAATGTTTGGCCCTTTTCATCTTTCTTTATGAAGCGGAAGGCACTAGAATACAATCATTTCTGTAGTGGCTTATGTGGTTTCCTAGGTGCTGAGTTCTGTGGTGACAAGATGCCTATATATTTTAGGAGGGAGGGAGGAGGAGGAAGCTGAATCTTTTCGATGCAGAGTGATGTGGTGGGAAATTTAACAGCCACAAAGATCGACTGGCTAAGTCTAAGGAAATGGTCGTCATATATCAATGAAGTTTAAAAAGTGATACCCTGTATGTAAAATATTTAATGACCTTATTGTGCCAGACTTCTAAAGGCAATATATTCTGGTGTTTTTATTTCTCCTTCCGTAAAATTATCTTGGAGAAATTGCAAAGTGAAGTATGTTTAAGTGGCTGTGATTCTTCCAGCGTTTATGTTATCCACAAGTTTACTAAATACAAATATCCTTTGTTATGCAGAAGTTTGGCTCTGAGTTCATAGTTTTGATACTGAGGACTCTCTCATTATGTAAACTGCTTGATTGCTGAATTACAGAGTGAGAAACAAGAATTCAGATATGTGTATCAGGAAAGTATATCTGTTTAGTTTCTAAGTTTTGATAGTAAGGGATACCTATATGCCAGGGCTTCTTGGCTTTGACATTATTGACATTTGAGACTTGATAACTTTTTACTGGGGGGTTTGGGGGCTGTCCTGTGTGCTGTAGGATGTTTAGCAGCATACCTGGACTCACATGGAAGATGCCAGTAGTAGTATATCCTCCTGACTCCTTCCACAGTTGTAACAACCAAGAATATCTCTAGGCATTGTCAGATTACCCCAGGGTGGGGTTGAAGGGACAGAATTGCTCCCTGTCAAGAACGGTTGTTGTACACCATTGCATTTAACTAAATTTGTAAATAACATGAATCCCAGAAGACTCATAGCCACCTAGAGATACTTCATTTTGTCCATTGCACGGTGATAATTTTTAAGGAAGAAAAATACCAGTGGAGAAGAAGAGATTGCCTTTAGAAGTTAAGCACAAAAAGGACATTACATTTTTCTATAAAAAGAGTATCACTTATTAAACTATTGTCAGATGATAGCTATTTCCTTGACTTAGCCATATACTGCCTCTTCCATTTGCTGTTCTTCTCTGGAAATGACCAACAGTGCTTCATTGATCTTATTTATAGGTCCTTTACTACCGTGCAGTGCAATTTCAGATCACCAGTTCTTATTGATCACAAGTAAATTTTAGCTAGCCCTTCCTTTTGTTACCTTGAAGAGTTGAAATTTTCAACAAGGCAAGAGTTTATCAGAGGATGTGCTTTAAGGCCCACCAGCAGCTACTCAGATACTAGCATTGGGCTCTGTGCTGGTTTTGTAATGGACAACACACCATACCTCTGACCAGGCAGCATGTGTAGCATTACCCTTTCATTTTCTCTTGCCTTGCCTCAGACATTCTCTCTTACTCTTGCATAGTCAGTGGCAGATAAATGCTGTATATGTGTTGCCGCTCTTACTTCCTGTGAGTTTTTTTTTTAATTGTAGTTTGAAAGCATTTCTCTGTATTATTGTTTTATTCCATTTCCACCATTTTTTGAAATTCAGAGCATCAGTTGCACCATGCCAAATGAAAAAAGTCATCTTTTTATTTTGAAAGTGAATAGAATTTGAGGCTTTTTTCCCCCACTCATGACAACTAGGGTCCTTTATAGTTATATAAATGCAAAATTAGTCTCGTTAAATGGGTGCACCTTCTCCACAACCTTGGTGTGTTGCTAAGACTTTCAGATATTTAGATGAAATATATTTCCTTCTGAAATATAAGTGTTTGCCTTATTTTATATCTGAAAGTATATTACTAAATTTGTAACTTAGATTTTATTCAGTGAACACATTTTTTTGAGTGGTAGCACTATCAGTGCTTATATATTGCTGATGCCTCTTCCCCCAGTTAAGTAATCAGTAATGTGAACTTGATTCAGTGATTTTTGACCCAAAATTTGCTTTATGTTTAAGGTACTTTGTTGTTTTATGCTGTGATTATCATATCTTTAGCACAGAAACAGTAATTATAAATAAAATCTATTTTTTGTTATATAGTATTGCTGTTGTGAAGACACTCAATTATATTGAAATTTTTACTGAATCTTTTCTAGAACTAATTTCATGTATTACGAACTAGCAGAGAAATTTTCCCTTAGGGTATGCCAGAAGAGGAGAAAGTAGTTTTGATAATGAAATGAGACCTTAAAGAAATATTTCTAGAGCAGCTGTAATAATTTACAGAAGAAATGAGTTGAGATGGCCGGAGAAGAGAATTGTTTTTCCTCTTTGAATGTCCGTGTTTTGGGTAATAATGGCAGCATTAACCTAAGAGACCATTTTAATTTGCCTGTTTTTTCTTGTACATTATCAGGAGCTATCTTTTTAAATCTATCTTGTGATCAAAATAATGGAAATACGATTTTTATTTTTATGGTAGGAGATGGAATAAACTGAGACTGCAGGACAAAGAGAAACGTCTGAAGCTGGAGGACGATTCTGAGGAAAGCGATGCTGAATTTGACGAAGGTTTTAAAGTGCCAGGTTTTCTGTTCAAAAAGCTTTTTAAGTATGTACCATGTGTTCTTTCCTTTCTATTTGCTGTCAAGCCATTATGTACAAATTAACATTTTAGGAATTACATAGTAGTTACCTGTGGGCCCTGAAGGTACTTGCAGCAATTTATTGCAAAAACATATACTGTCAAATGAAATTATAGCCACGTGCTGTTCATTAAAATTGGATGATAATAAATTGACTAAAGTGTACATTGGGTATGTTTGTAAACTGATGAATCTATATGGACCTGTCTCAGCAGACTAAAAGCAACACATTTAAAAGCCATCTATGTTGAATAATTTTTTTGTTCTTAGTAATTTTAAGGTGCCAAACTCCTAATTTCTTAAATCAGATTAATAGGAAGAGTTGCATATTAAAATCAATATTGGGAAGGATTTTTTTTCTTATATGTGGGAATAAAAAACTTTTGAGGTGTTTTGAGTGTCTTATATTGTACCTGAGAGTATAATATTTTTGAGCTGACCAAATGCGCATCTAAATATTTTATGTAGG
Source organism: Theropithecus gelada (assembly GCF_003255815.1). Lineage (NCBI taxonomy): Eukaryota > Metazoa > Chordata > Mammalia > Primates > Cercopithecidae > Theropithecus > Theropithecus gelada. Next base: position 44,342,208 of record NC_037677.1, read on the forward strand.
ATGTCATTCTAATGTCAAAAGAGAAGATATGGGCAACACCTTGACGACTAAATTGCTATCTGAAGCCAGGTTTCATGTGTAAGTGGCCAAGCAGTGGAGATGACCGGATGCTGCCTGATAGATGCGTGCATGTCATCTCTAAGGGCTGGCCGGTCTCCCGTGATGAATGTAAATACTGAGGAACATTTTCAGTCTCATCACTCCTGGGATTTACTTAACAAGATACTTTAGGAAGGCTTCTTAGATGCATGTAGGAAGTTAAACCATTACATAGCTTCTTTCTGTCTCTTTTGTATGATCAATTTGTAGTTGGGAGCAGGATGCAAAGTTCTTTCTTTGAGATGATTAAGTTTAGTCTCCTTTATAGATTCAGTTGTCAGCCATGCCCTAAACTTGTGGAAGAAGTTTACTTAAAAACAGCATGCTCTTTATATTTTCTCTCAAAGAGCTTATATTATAGTTTTAATTTTTCTCTCCATGGGGGAGTGGAGAGCGAAGAGTGGTTATTTTATCCCACTAAACATTATAGAAAGCCAAACTCTGAAGATGTGAAGTGGCTTGTGATTGCTTTAACTGGACAGAGGAACAGCCATGCAAAAGTTGAAATCCGAATCTGTAGTAATATTTGCAGAGAGGTGGTTGCTTTGTTTATTGCTTCTCCCAAATGAAAATTAACTATGGAAAGGTAAATAAAGGCCACATTTATTGGCAACTATTTTTGTTTTCTCTAAAGTGATTGTTTATTAAGAAACAAGCCAAATACCATCAGTGTTGTACTAGCAAAAGGAACACCCAAATTGTAGATTAAATTGATTTAAAAAAGACAGGATGCTTCTGTGTATGTGTAGTAAGTGATTTGGCAAATATCCTCAAGGATCAAGTTAAGTCTGCATTTTTGTATAAATGTCAGATTTTCTAGCAAAGATATTTCACAATTAATAGAACTAAACTTTGCTTACTAAAAGTATTTAGGATTCAGTGTATTGACAAAACTCTATAGTAGTTAATATAAATAATACTTGTTTTTTAAAAATTAGTCTTAATTGCACATTCCTGGAAAGTAATGTGTTTTTTAATCTCTGCAAAAACAGGATTTTAAATATTTTATAAATGTCATAAAACTTCTGTTCATTTTCTTTTGCTGTATGAAAAAAATTAACAGGATTGATAGTCTCCATTTTTCTTTTATGATTACATTTTAGCGGGACCAATTTAATTTTAAACTGTAGATGTATTTTTTACTGTATTTACTGCATTCTATGGAATTGAATTAACAGGGTATAGAGTTGCACACAAGGGAGTCAGAAGGTACAATTAGCCGTTTAAGTACTATTTTCTGCAAGATAATGTTTAACACTTAAATTTCTGTTTTGAAAGTTTGCCCAGCAAGTACATTTGTCTATCTAATTTAGCAGTCAAATGACAAACTTCAATCTTTTGAGCTTACCTTCAGCCACACTAGTAAATGCAATCTTGGGTTAGTGTGGCAATGCCAATGCACACAAATTGTCTGTGGTCACATAGTGATGCCTCAGTCTCAAGGGATAGCAGAGTACATTTTTTATGTTGTATAGTTACAAAAATCTTTAACTGTCCCTAAAAAGTAATTTTTATATGCTTTTCAAAAATTTTGAAAACTAGATTCTATAGTATGTTTTTATTTAAACTATGTAATTGGTTTACACTGTTTATTATTAGGAAGGTAAAGCAGTAAAACCAAAGTTAGTTAGTGGCACCGCTGAAACCTGAGTCAGGCTGCTTACTCCTCATCTAGCAATACCAGCTATGTATACCATCTACCAGCTGTGTGGCTAGTGCTTTCAATCTGCAAGTGAATTTCCTTTAAATACCATCTGAGGGCCTTCATGTGTTGTGTGGAAAGAAAGAGCCACTCTTTGCTGTCTTTGTAACTATCCCTAGTTGTTAGGGATCCTACTCGAGATATGACTTACATGCTGCCTAGTAAGATATTTTTTTTAATGTCATTTTCTTAGTGCTGTTCATCTTCTTGTAAACACATTCACATGCTGTTTGGAAACCCTCAAAGATTAGATTTGTAGATGAGGAAACATCCAGCACATTGTATGCTGCCTCTCCTGGGCCACACAGAATCTAGTTGTCTTAACCCCCTCTCAGGTTCCTGCTGAGAGATCCCCTCTCAGGGATCCTATGCTATTTACCATTCCTTTAATAATTTCTCAATTGCTCCTCTCCATACTCTCCCCACTTTAATTAAGTTGATGAGCCCCAAGCAAAAAGAGTTGTTGGACCCATGTAGGATGGAGGCAGTGTGGTGTAGGAATAATACACTAGAATAATCACTGGGAGATTTTGTTCCCTGACTGGAGGAGCTGGTCCCATGGTTGTTCTGTATCTCAGCAAAAAGAGGTCAATTGACTAGAATTTAGTGATTCTGGAAACTAATTGCACATCAGTTTTTTTGGAGAGCTTTTTGCAGTATGTCTTTTTCAAAAGTTGAGATTATTCTAGTGTAGCCAGTTCATGAACCAACTTTTGTTCTAAATCAGGGTTTCTCGACCTTGACACAATTGACGTCTAGGGCTAAATAATTTGTTGCTGTGGGGACTGTCCTGTGCAGTATCAGATATTGAACAGCTTCTTTGGCCTCTACTATTGCACTTCTCCAGTTGTAACAAAAATGTCTTTAGACATTGCCAAATGTCCCATAGGGAGAAAAATTACCCCTGGCTGACAACTATTGGTCTAGATCATTTCTAGAATCACTTTGGAAACATACAGTTCTGGATTTCAGCTCTGGCTTGCTCATTTTTTTCTAGCAATGTGACCTTTGGCAAGTTACTTAACCATTCTGAGCTTTTGTTTCCTAGTGATAAAGTGTGCTGATAATCTCCTTTGTGCAGGTTGATTGTGAGGCTGTGTCCAAACCACCTGGCCTGTGCCTCCTCAGCAGCCTGCTCCTTAAGTGGTAGCCATTATTCTCTGATTATATACCACATATTTTTGGAATTTGTCCTTCTTCCCAAATTGAACCATCTTATATCTGTACTAGACTTCATCGTGTTTTGATTTTTAGTCCTTTTCTCCAAGGTGCATATCCAGTGTGTGTATTATAATTAGCAGACTTAATAAGCAGCAAAATTCTCATTCAGAGTTTTCATTATGTAATAGGTAATAATGGAACAGCTAGAGTCAAACTTCTAGAATTGCTTTGCAAAATACTGGGAGAAAGTTAATTATGATATATTTACTGAGAGGAGATTAAATAAAATCAGTTAAATGAGCTGAAGTCCAAAATGAGATTTTAGGTAGACATACCAGGTACCAGATAGTAAATATTTGGGCAGCAAAACAACAAAACCATCTTATTTTAAGATGGGTAGCCCATTAGCCTTGATATTTTCTTTGAAAAAAAAAAATCCTTTATCTTGCATCATTTATTTATTTATTTATTAGAGATGGGATCTCACTCTGTTGCCCAGTTTGGAATCCAGTGGTGCAATCATGGTTCACTGCAGTCTCATCCTCCATGGCTCAAGCGGTCCTCTCACCTTAGCCTCCTAAGTAGCTGGGACCACAGGCATGTGCCACCACTCCAGGCTAATTTTTTTTTTTTTTCTGGTAGAGATGAGATCTCACTATGTTGCCCAGGCTAGTCTTGAACTCCTGGGCTTAAGTGATCCTCCTGCCTCGGCTTCCCAAAGTGTTGGGATTTACAGGCATGAGCCACCTCATCTAACCCATCATCTTTTAATCCAAGTGGTATTTGCTTTAGATTTTGTAACTTGGGATATAATCTTCATACCATTCCCTGTTGTTAAGTATTTCTTCCACTCTCAGAAAATTTTTTTGTATTTTTCCTTTTTTAACTTTATTTTTAGGTTTTAGATTAAACATATCATTGATGGAGAAAGAAAAATATTAACTTCTACTTTTTGCGGGGCGGAGGGTGGTTTAAATTATTTCTCTTTGGCCCATATTCCTTATTTAAAATCTTAATAGCTATGATCTTTTTATACCTATGGTAAGCTCCCTGAATCAATTTCTGCTTTGAAATATTAAAAAGACCTTTTGTATTGTTGAGTCTTTAAACTGTTCTTTTTTGCATCTGCTAGTAATATGACAGAATCATCTGTTATGTCCTAATTTTGAGAGCAGCCCTATTTATTCAGACTTGTTTATGACCTTAAAATTTAGTTTTTTCTATTAAAAGATAATATGATTACCAAATGACTTTTCAACAGTATAAGCTGTAGGTTGTGATGTTCTCTGTCCTGCTTTTTTGATGCTATTCAGATTGAAAAAATAAACATTAGTGCCTCTGTTTTGTAGAAAAATTAATGGAACTTTATGAAAAATGTTTGGGATTTTTTTCCCCCAGAAAGTGAGTAAAAAATAGTAAGTTTATGCTTGTTTAGCAAGCTATTTCTAATGTTGAAAAGAAAGGAAATAGTCTCTAATTACCCCATCTATCAGTTTAATTAGAAATGTGTTAACATTTTGTAAAGAAAAATTTGTGATTTTATGCCTAGATGATCAAAAATGTATGACCTTATAAATATAATACTCATGTAAAACACACATCCCGCATGTTTCTCTGACTGGTACTAGAACCTAGCCAAATGATTAATTCATGAGTACTTTCTGTTATGATCTGTATTATCCACCATTTGCCATTTTCTCTTTTCTTGTTGGTGTTTGTTGTTGTAGGTACCAACAGACAGGTGTTAGGTGGCTGTGGGAATTGCACTGCCAGCAGGCAGGAGGAATTCTGGGAGACGAAATGGGATTGGGCAAGACCATCCAGATAATTGCCTTCTTGGCAGGTCTGAGCTACAGCAAGATCAGGACTCGTGGTTCAAATTACAGGCAAGTGCTCCTCTGCAGACTGTCAGTCTGTGGAGCTCAATTAATATTTCATCAGATGTATTGCTGTGGAGGAGGGTCTTGTGAATTATTGATGATATTTCAATTACAATATTCCTTTAATTCTTTTAGTGGGGGACATCAAAGGAAAAATTTTACGAGACAATGGAGCTGTAGGGCAGGAGAAATTAAACATGTAACACTTTTAATGAATTCCAGGCATTGATGCTTCATTTTGCAGATGAGCCCCACTAGATATTTTGGGTCAATACGATGTCTAAGGTTAGCTTCTACAAATGGATTGTTTACAAACTCAATTATGTTAATATCAATAGTTTACACAATATGGAATTTTAAATTAGACATAATACCTTTAGTTCCATTTATTAAATTTTGCATTAAAATAGTTGTTCTGGCAGGAGACCAGGTGAGCATTACAGTAAGTACAAAGTCTATTCATGGGGAGAGCTGGAGCTTTGAAGAAGCCATTCTCCCTAATTTCCTTTATAATGAGTGTGCGTGATAGCATTTCTAGATAGCTTGCTCTCTCTTTTGTTTTTGAATGAAGTTACTTGTCTGATCCTTGTGCTTTCTGCCTTTCCCAATCTATGAACTTTATGTAATAAATTCTAAGGCCAAAACCTAAGTGACTACCTAAAATGGTAGAAAACTATGTTTAGATGTTAATCTTTCTTCTCTTTAGAAATTTAAATAAACTATTAAGGCTTTTGTATTCCAGAAGAATAAGCATTTAATTTATTTGGTGTGGTAGGACTGAAATACTTTATTTTGAAAGAAAGTACTATGAGCACTTCCATATTTAAACTGTAAATTGACTTTATAGAAATTGGTATTGGTAAAAATATTGGTAGGTAAATTATGTAGGATATTCCATCATATTGAACCCAGATAAGTCCAAGCTCCTTGTGTTTCAGGGCTTATGTAAAGAGTAAGAGCAAGGTATTTGCTAGAGGGGTGTGCCCTGGAAACCTCAGACACTCACTACATATGATTTGGAGATAGTCTTTACAGTAGTGTCAGTGTGCCTGAAGTCAGCAAGTGCCCAAAGTTCTTCCTACACTCCAGCTCATCAGCAGCAAAATGCTTAGTAGAGAGCCAAATATGAACCATAAACTGAGTCAAGATCTTGTTTCTTTAGTCTCTAGAGTTTAGTGTTTTCTTTTTGTTTCTTACTCTTTTTGTTAAGTTAGCAGATCAATACTTCTGTGAGGAGTGTTTGGAGTTTTAGAATATTTCAGAACCCCAGTTGCATTTATATAGATGTAGGAAGGGGAAGAAAACACTCGGAGATTTTTAAATGCTAGACGTTTTGTTGTTGTTGTTACAAGGAAGTTATGTTGAAGCAGGGGATTTTTTTTCAAATATGAGAATTCTATTACATTTTGCTTGGAAGCATGTGAAAACATTCCAGATCTAAGGAAAAGTTGAAGTTGAAAGTGGGCATTTAGTGTTGTCTTATCTATGACTTTGTTTTTTAAATATGCTTTTTCTGTTTCAAATAATATGCTTTTTCTGTTTCAAATAAGCTCTTTGGTTGGCTTGTTTTCTGCAACTCTATTGGGTGTTTTTGGTAACTAGACTACCCCAAACTCCTCCAAATGGTTTCTAGGACTCTTTCTTTCCTTAAAATGGTTTCTGGGATTTTCGTATTTCCCGTTTCTTTTCTTTGCTTCCCTTCCTATTATCATCAAACTTACGTGGAGTCTAATGCTCGGGTCCTGGGAAACCTAAAGTCATCCCTGCAGTGTAGTTTTGATCTAAAAATTAAAACATGCTCTCTTGGGTGGTGACAATCCTACTAAGAATGAAGTCAAGGCTAATGATGAACAACAGCTGTAATCAATTAGCTATCAATGCTTATATCCTCTTCTCTATAATGAAATAATGTGGCATATTGGACTACATCCCAGATTGTCTTTATTAAGATGGTATTGGTGGAAGTGGCTTGCGAGAATGTGGTGCTGCATCACAAACACCTGGGCTCCTCATGAGTGGAAATTTACAGAGGAGTGTGGTCCCCTCCGTTCATATGTACCAGGGCAGACTGGACCACATCTTCCTAACAACTTTATAACACATCCTCCTCTGGAACCAGATGAATTTGGGACTTCTCTATATTTATGTCTTACAGAAAAATAGCTCTTAAGGTCAAATGAAGTTCTGTGTGAGCTGTTATGGCCTCATTGGCTATGTATATTTCCTGTGAACTCTTACAAACTGTAGAGGGGCCCTAATTTGAGATGATTTTAGTGTTGTAATGTTAAAGACCATGAACATTGAAGTGGAAATAGTGTCTCTGTGATACCAAGAAACTTTATGGTAAAAGAAGTTTGATTTGTTGTTTTTTAAAAATGTGTTTTGTATGTGTGTTTCTAGAAGACAGAGAAGCATATTACATATGGTTAATAAACATCTATACTGGTTCCTGTGTTCCCCGTTCATAATAGATACGCCACCTTCTTTTCACTTTGCCATTCATATTATAATGATAGGCCCCTCAATCTTACAATGAAAAGGAAATAATTTGACTTTTCAAACTTCAGTTAATTTTTTAAAGTCTTGGATATCATTTTGTTAATTTATAATGTTACTAAATTTAATAAACTTTCAAGGATAAATATTTTACTTTGTTGTTCCTGGTAAGTTCTGGGTATGACTAGCAGATTTCCATCTTGCAGGTTGATATATTTGACCATGGAGCTATTGGCTTGCCCTAAATTTATTAGGTAATCAATGGTAATCAAAGATTAAAGGAATTGTAGTCTGTTTGGTAATTGATGCTAATCACTGTAGTACACTTAGCCATTACTCAAGTTCATCTCACTGGAATTAGGGGTTAGGAAAGGGTGGTTCAGTTGACGACGTGATTGTTAATGGAGTTGATTGTCCTGCTGTGGTCCAGCAACAATCTAGGTCTGCTTCTAGATCTCAACTCAGCATGAAAATCTCCAAATTTTTCTACTAGAGGGAAAATGGTGGAAATTAAAGGGCATCATGATAATGCCAGATAGATGTTCAGCCAGAAGAATATACTAGCCTTAAATAACAAAATGTGAGTCATCAATGTAGCAGTTTGCAGAAGGCATATTATAAAAGAGAAAAAAATACTGTATAACCTGAAAAAACATATACATGTATTTATGCTTATTAGAATGTGAGTTTGTTGTAAAAATATTTTAGACAGCTTTTGATTGGTTGTTTCCTAATCCCTGCTAAGTGCATATTGATGATAACTCTTTTATTCCCCTTGGAGGACAGAAAGAAGCTGGTGCATTTAATCCTTTTAGAAAGGCTTGCTGCCACGGAAGGGGCCAGGGCAGAGTCCCACTCTCCTCAGGGAGCTCGAGGGGTGCCTAGAGAGGCCCTGTCTTGGTGAGGAGCATAGCTTAGAAACTCTGTAGGAAGAGTGTTGGAGTCTCCTGTAGCCTCTGGCTTCTTGTAGTCTGACCCTTTCCACCCAGTTGAAGGGCAGGGACAGTGGTGACTGTAGCTGGAGGCAGGGAGAGTTTCAAAGTAGACAGGTATTTTGTCACGTTGGAGTATAAGGGTAGGCCTCATTTAAGTTAGGGCTTGACCAAAGTTTCATTATTTGTCTATAGAACTACAGATTATTTTTCAGTTGTATAGTAGATGATTTTTAATATTTCAAGCACTGTATGATTTACTCTTTAGTTATTTGTAAAAGTTGTATTTTGTTTGTTTGTTTGTTTTGAGACAGAGTCTTGCTCTTGTCGCCCAGGCTGGAGTGCAGTGGCGCAGTCTCAGCTCACTGCAACCTCCGCCTCCCGGGTTCAAACGATTCTCATGCTTCAGCGCCCCAGCAGCTGGGATTACAGACACTCGCCACCACACCCGGCTAATTTTTGTAGTTTAGGTAAAGACGGGATTTCACCATGTTGGCCAGGCTGGTCTCGAACTCCTGACTTCAGGTGATCCACCCGCCTTGGCCTCCCAAAGTGATGGGATTACAGGCATGAGCCCCTGCACTCGGCCAAAAATTGTTTTAAGTTCAGAAATCATTTATTTCTGAGCTCTAGTAAGGAAACAAAAATCACTTATGATTCCCCAACTCTGAAATAATCTCTTTTAGCATGTTGATATATTTTCTTCCAATCTTAAAAAATGTTTTAATTTAATAAAGCCAGTATTCTTTAATTGCTTGCCATTAGGTAGGCATTGAGATCATTTGAAGAAGAGATTATCTCTCCTCTCACAGAGTTTAGGGAGGATCTCATACAGTTACAGTAAAGGTGATTTGTGTTACGACAGGGTTAATGTGGAGTGCACTAAGGAAGAGTCCTTAACTTGTTTACGGAGAAAGGGACAGGGAAGGCTTTGTTGAGGAAGCTAGAGATCTGAAAGTTGAGTAGAAGGTAGCTGGAGGGGTAAGAGGGTAACCAGGACTAGGTGAAGGTCGATTGAAAGAAGGGAAGACGGTTCAGGCTGGTGGGCTCCTGGCCACAGGAGCAAGTGTTAGGATAGTGGCAGTGAGAGGTAAGGCAGGAGAGCCAAGCAGAGGTCAGTCTTTGTCGCCTCGTAGGCCAAATCCAGGTGTTTAATCTCTGTCCCAAGAGCAGTGGGCAGCCATTAGAGGCTTTGAAGTGAGGGGATGAGGAATTCAAATTTTACTGTTTGAAATAATCATCCTTGAAGATGCAGTAAGCCAGATGAGAGAGGAGAGTGGCTGGAACTGGCATAGTAACAGTGTAGGTGGAGAGATACTGTGACTGAAAGGATTCAGGAGGTAAAAATGATGTGAACTCAGTGTAGGTTGCTCATGGTGGAGAGCAAGCAGGTCTGCTCAAGGATGAGGCCTAGGTTTCTGATTTGGGCACCTGGACAGTGGGAGACAGTTCTGTCCATTGGTTTGGAAGCATGGGGATGGGAGACAGCCAGGTAAGGGAGGATGGTGTGTGGTGCTATGGGGATATCGGCAGTGAGATATCTAGTGTGTGGTGGTTTGGAGTTCAGAAGAGTGAACTCCAAATCTAGGCTGGAGACCTAGATTTGGCATTACCAGCATCTAGTATTGAAATTGTGGGAATTAGTGAGATAGAATGGGGATAGTGTGTACAGTGGAGTAATGTATGTGCATTTGGCTTCACACAGTCAACATCTTTGTGGGGCAGGAAAGGGAGTGGAGGGGAGGGATGACTGTGTGCAGAGTGCAGTGACTCTGTTCCAGGTGTGTGAAAGGCAGGCGTGTGGCCCTGTGATGCCCTCAGTCAGTCCCAGTTTTTAGTTGCCTCTTGTAACATGAGCTGAGTGTTGTTGAAGAGGTTGCCATGGTTAGTTTTGACTTCTGCTTAATTTTCATCTTATGCACTGACTGGCACCCAACCTCCAGCAAGACTGAAGATAAATTGGCTACATTAATGGGAGCGTTGCTTGTGGAGATATAAGCTCAAGAGCTTAGCTAAAGGGATTGGTCTCAAACAAGAAAAGGGACACTTGTCCCATTGTCCCAGAAGGGCAGGAGGAGTGCAGATGCGGACAGGGAATACAGTGTAGGATGTATCGGGATATTTGACTGCACCTAAGTGAAACCTGGCCTCAAATTGGGTTAAACATTCACAAATATATGGTACACCTAGAAACCTACAGAGGGGGAGGCTGTGGACACAGCGTGATCAGCAGTTCAGTGATGTCTTCAGGGACCCAAATACTTTAATTTTTGCCTAAGGCCAGGTCTCCTTGTAATCATTAGATCTCCTTTCCACTGTAACCCAGCAACCATTGGTCTGTAGATGTAGCTAGAAAGACCAGGAGAGAAAAGTCTCTCCCAACCTAGAATGTAATTCTTCTTTACAAAGTTGGTCAGTCTTGCCAGGCCAGCTTCAGGACTAGTGAGAGTTTCAGGGGGGTACCATGCACTGACAGGTTATAGATGAGTCAAGATTCCTGCTCCCGAGCCAAGCAGTGGTCAGAGTCCCATAAACTGTGTCTGCGGGAAGGAAGAAGGAGGCGCACCTGCAGAAATCTGATTCTTCAGGAGAAAGAGAGAGGGGAATGGATGTTGAGACAATGGCCACAACCAGTTTCTCCACCTATACCTATGTCTAAGGAAATTGGGATGATTCCATAAATAATTTTTAAAAATTATGATGAACATTTTTCTAGTTTATTAACTTCTTCAAAATGATTTTAATAGTTATATGATATTCCATCTTATTTAACAGAATCTTACAGTATTTTCTGTATGGTCCTGTTTTAAGCACTTTACAGATGTTAACTGATTTAATCTTCTTAATAACCCTATAAGATCAATACTGTTATTATTCCCATTTGAAAATGAAAAACTGAGGTTTCCAGAGGTTAAATAGTGTGCCCGAGATCATACAATGTGTGCAGAGCTGGGATTCAGATCCAGGCAGTGCCCCTAACCCCTGGCCCATGCTTTTTAAAGAAATGGGATAGTTCATTCAGCTTCCCTCTTCTCTATGGACATAGGTAGCGCCCACTTTTTCTGCAGTAAAAAGAATGCTCCAGTGTGTATCCCATTGTGTAAATGTTTGTATTGGGATTGCTGGGTCAATGCATGAGTGCCTGTAAGGCTCTTGATTTTGCTGCCCAGCCACCTGCCCACACAGCAGTGCTAGCTTATACTCGGTTGGTGTGGGCTTCCCAGGAGAGAACACCCACTACGGTGCTCCTCCATGGTGCTGTTGTGGTGTGGAGGAGCAGCAGGGTGGTGTAGTGAGGACAGGCTGCAGTAAGTGAAGACTGGCTGCTAGGCAGCCCTCTGTCCCCTGGTAGCCGTGTCACCTGTGCCATGCCAGCCTTCTGAGCCCGCATCAGTGGAGCATTTCTGGCCTGCTTGCTTCCTAGGGCAGCGAGATTGAAATTCTGTGGGTTGAAAACTCTTGTTAGACTATAAAGCTTCAGACAAATTTAAGATCCTGTTATGTTCAGTTAGGTTAAGAAACACTTCACTAATGTATAAAAACTTCACTAATCTGTAGTAGAAGGGAAAAGAAGAGTATTTTTGTTAAATAATATTTGTTTTTCTTTTATGTTACTATAGATGTTATATCTCTTAATATATTATTTAGTGTTTTCTCTTAACACCTACATCCACTAATTAATCAATGGGATTATAGAGATTTTACTTACTGGGTTTTAACCTCAGTAACTTTTTCTTAAAGAAAATACCAATAAATATCCATAGTTAGCATTTTTTTTTGAACTAAGTTTTTTGTTTGTTGTTTTGGGGGATCTTTTGAGCAGTTGATGACTGTATATGCTCTTTCATGGTTGTTTTCTTCTTGGACGTTTGGATGCAGGTTTGAGGGGTTGGGTCCAACTGTAATTGTCTGTCCAACAACAGTGATGCATCAGTGGGTGAAGGAATTTCACACGTGGTGGCCTCCATTCAGAGTGGCAATTCTACATGAAACCGGTTCCTATACCCACAAAAAGGTAACATAATATTTCAATACCTTTTTGTTTTGTTTTAATGCCCTCCATTTTACATATTTGGTTTTTCTCTGATCCATGTGTTTCTCAAATGTATATTCCTGTTTTTTTCCTGTGCATTTATTTTATTATTGACTTACTTTAGAGCTCTGTGTTTTCAGAACAGTTATGAATATAGGTCTTATTGTTCCAACAGTCTGTGGTGGTGTTGTGACATGTCTGTTGTCCAGTGAAATATGAATCGTCTCAGACAGGGCACAAGCCTGGTTGCGCAGGTGGCTGTGTCCAGTAAGGAGAGACTTTGGGCATTAGCGGCTTTAAACAGTTTTAGGAAAGTGGATACCGAAGTAGAATAACAACTCTTAATTGGTAAATGCATTTGTTAATATGCATTTAAAATCTGTTTTTGATGAGTGAAAGAAGAAACCTTCCATTTTGAGAATTTCCCAAGTGTTGTTGCTTTTTAGTTGTGTTTTGTTCCCCGAATCCTTGATCGTCATATATTGACAGTTGTATTTCTTCACTTATAGTTTGGTAACATCACAGTATCGAAAAGGAGCTTTATCTGTGCACCTGTGGGTAGCATAGATACGTTGTGTTCTTCCTTTTTTCTTCTCATCTCTCCAACCATCCAGACTGTGAGCTCTGTTGAGTAGGGACTGTGTCTGATTCATTTTTGTATCCCAGGTGACCCATAAGCATTTGCTGAATAAATAATAATCACACAGTTTCACTGTGAATTTGCAGGTTACATTATTGAGGAGAAGCAGCAGTCTCTTAGGAGCTAGTTCTTTCTTTCCTGAGTCTTCTGAGCTCTTGAGTGAGTTCTCAGGGCCCAGGAAAGCAGTGCCGGCTGCAAGGGCTATGGGGTGTTTGCCTCACGGAGTCAGATGCACGGGGACCATGAAACTCCAGGATTCCTGTTGTGTTTGTGTTCATGGAAAAGCAAGCTTTTGATAGAAGTGACTCAAAAAAATCTATGGTTTGGTAGCACAAGTAAGGCGAGATGGAATTTTGCTTACACTGTTATTGTTAAAACCAACTGACTTTGCCCAGAATTTTAAGTGATAAGTGGAAAATAAACTGGATAAGATAATTAATAAATTAGGGTAAATGCTGTGAGTTATAAAAAGAAGTGATTTTTAGCAATATGAAGATAATAACAGTTTAGATTGTTGTCTAGTCAAACCTTAAATGGTTTGTCAAACCTTAAACTATCCTGTCACTATCCTTGTAAAGCATTTGTGGTTCCTTTTTCTTTTCTGTTATCTGTTAACATCTCTTAGTGTTTTGTACTGCAAAATCCTGTAGCAGGACTCATTAGCTGATGTTTGTCTTATAAAGGCAATTTAAAAAAATGTTCTTCCTTTCATTTTCTTTTGGAGTAGTAAAGTGTGCGTATTGGACACCTTTACCTGGATCATAGCTTGCCTCCAGTTCCTTTGTCACCGTAGTTTGAAGAACTGCCTTCATGTAAACCACATACATGGACTCATTATGGAAATAGAATTGACAGTGAACTTGGTGAAATTTGCCTCTTTAACTTTGGAGGGCAAACTTTTAAGAAGAGATATTTCACTTTTGGTTGCAGTGGTTTTACCTTCTGAGGTTGTTTTACCTTCATAGACGCATGCATACATATGGTGGTTAATAATTTTTTCAGTGTTTTACAGTTTACCAAGGACTTTAACTTGAAGATTCTTAATTAACTTTTGAGGAAAAACAGGATTACAGTTTTCTTGTGTTTTTATTCAAACTCTTAACTCTCTTCCTACTGTTCCTTTTCCATTATAAATTATCTTAGATCACTAAAGATGTAAACTGTTAGGCAAAAGATCAAAAAGATGTACTTTTATATGTATCAAACTATATTCTTGCTTAGAAGCGCTATGTTTATTACTTTTTATTAATGTTAATATTGGCTTATTATTTGTGGTGATGACACATTGAAAATGTATTAATAGTTTCTTTCCATAGGCCTTGATATTGACATTTCTAAGATCATAATTTTGGTTTCTGGATTCAACTACTGAAGGGGTATTTGCTTCCTCTGCACCTTCAATCTTCTCTGTATGTGCAGATCTTTGTCACCACACATGCATACCTGCTGGCTTACATGTGTGTTAAATTACAATAGAGTCTGTGTTTCTTATTCATATTTCAAAAGTTCTGTTTATGGTGATTCGTCCTCTAACTCAGCATCTTAATGCCTGACTTCCTTATCAGCTGTGATTGCTTTTTGCAGTGGGTGAACTTTCTGTGCCCACCAGCTGTCCTGTCTAAATTTAATAATGGTACTCTGACATTGGGACATTCAATGCTGGACAGAACAGGGAAGGGAAGAGAATTTCTGTTTAGAAATATTTAAAAGAATAATAATGCCAGAATTGTTTTATCATTCAAGTAGATTATCTTTATTTTCCAAATGCTTTGTTGTAGCTGGTACGACATAAATTTTGAAAAGTGGCCATGCATGGTGGCTCACACCTGTAATCCCAGCACTCTGGGAGGCTGAGGTGGGTGGATCACGAGCTCAGGGGTTTGAGACCAGCCTGGTCAACGTGGTGAAACCCCATCTCTACTAAAAATACAAAAATTAGCTGGGTGTGGTGGCATGCGCCTGTAGTCCCAGCTACTCGGGAGGCTGAGGCAGGAGAATCTCTTGGACCCAGGAGGCGGAGATTGCAGTGAGCCTAGACTGTGCCATTGCACTCCAGCCTGGGTGACAGAGCGAGACTCTGTCTCAAAAAAAAAAAAAAAAAAAAAAAAAAATTAACAATTTTTTATTTGGAAAAATATCAAATGGTCAATTTCTCAATTGAGCACATCTACCATTCTTCTTCCCCAGATTGCCCTTTAGCTTCCCACCTCTCTCACCCTTTGATGCTATGTTATCTTTGTTAATAGTCTTTGATTGGCAGCATAATTTAGAATTGTCAAATGCACACCCAGCAGCCATGCAAAAAAATATACAGCTGATAGTTTCAACCAAATGATGAAATCTGATAAAGAAATTTTTAGGCTTCTGAATCTCTTTTAATGGTCACTTGAAATCTCATTTAATAAAAGTTCAAGATTTCCTTTTTCTCATTATATTTTGTGATCTTTTTTTCTAGTATAGAGCAACTTTCATGTGAGTTGATTAATATTTATTTGTTAAAACAACCAGAAACACTGCATTTCAGGTGTTTGATGTTGCTAGGGCTCAAAAAAAAAAAAAAAAAGGATGTTTTTAACTAACCTTAAAAAGCCAACTGTTTTCTTGGGGAAAGAAAATATAATAAATGAAGAGATATAAAGAAGGCAGTCTTGTGATACCTATCCCATAATTCACAGTAGGTGGTGACATCTTTAGCACTGTCTTGTAAAGTTTATTTAATGATTAAGGATCCTTTTTTCAATTTATTGCAAGATATATAATGAGAAATTGCTTATGTTCTGAAACAGTTGTCTCTCTCCTACCTTTTTTTGCTATGTAAGCTCTAGTAGTTCTGTAACATCTTAGGTAATTTAAAGAGTTTTGTTTCATTTTAATCAATTCATGACATGTAGATGCATAAGAGTGGGAGAAGCAACAAGAGCATGCAGTTTTAAGTGCATTGGTTTTGTGCTTATAAGACCAGGGTTTGAATCTTGGATCTCCTGTTTTATAACTTTGCAAGCTTGGGCGAGTCACTTGCCTTTCTGAGCCTGATTTGATCACCTGTAAAACGGTTAGTTTTGGTAAACTTGTGAGGACTTTTTGGGTTAATATGTATGTATGAAGAGCTTATTGTGGTCCCTAATAGTAACATTTACTCAGGTAATTCTTGCTGTTGTTAGAAACAAAGAATATTTAGGCCTCTTCACCTCAGAGGTTGGGAAAAGAAAAGATGCTGAATGAGGCATTGCTGATTGACTCAATATGTAGTCTAGAGAGAAGGTACACATGTACTTTATCAAAAATGTTCGTGGTCATTCAACATCACTTAGACCTTTTATTCTCGTGTTCAGATACATTTGGCCCCAAATGGAAACAGTGAAGTGCAAGGTGTGGTTAAACAAGCAAATAATGGCCCAGCGCGGTGGCTCATGCCTGTAATTCCAGCACTTTGGGAGGCCGAGGCGGGCGGATCACGAGGTCAGAAGATCGAGACCATCCTGGCCACATGGTGAAACCCCGTCTCTACTAAAAATAGAAAAAAATAGCCGGGCATGGTGGCAGGCACCTGTAGTCCCAGCTACTTGGGAGGCTGAGGCAGGAAAATGGCGTGAACCTGGGAGGCGGAGCTTGCAGTGAGCCGAGATCACGCCACTACACTCCAGCCTGGGCGACTCCGTCTCAAAAAAAAAAAAAAAGAAAAGCAAATAACACAAAAACTTGGCCATCTGATGAAACTCCCGTCAACATGACGTTCTTTAAAAGGGCCTGTTTTCTGAAACTAGAGCAAAAAGACATGGCTTTTTAAAAAGCTAGACGGGAGTAAAAAACTTAAAAAAAAAAAAAAAAGCCACATTATTCCTCAAGCATCTGAAATATTTCAGACACATTCTAAGTGCACGAATTATAGTAGAATGCAAAGTGGTATCATTCCTATTAACTTTAGAGTCAGTGTATACACCTGATAGAAGACATGATAGATGCTGGGCTTGTTCTGCGAGGTATGTTGTAAAATTGTATTGCTGGAGCCCCTTTTTTTTTTCCTTATTGTCAGCACAAATCCTTGTTTATTAAAGATTTAGCTTGAAGGAAATTTTAATTAATTACAGGTGCAGTAAATCCTGCCTAGGAAGCGGCTGTACTGTGTTTCCCGTGAATGGCCTTCATGTGCCTGTGCTTCACTCCTCTCCCCGCCGCCTGACAGTGTGATTTATGGCTGTTGTTTTCCACCAGTCCACTGTTTGCCCTCTAGGAGGGATTGGTCTCTTGAGCCTGCATAATAACAGCAGCACTTTCACAGACATCTTTTAATGACAACAGCACTGCATTCAGTAAGTCAGGCTAATTGCAGATGTACCCTATTAATTGCAAAAACTAGGAGAGGTTACATATTTTACAAGCTTTTAATTTGAAACCGCCCGAGATGATTTGTCTTAAGTGTTTGGATAGAGACGTCCATAATATTCAACAATTCACCGTTATTGAAACTCCAGTCTAGGCAGCTATAGAATTCTGTGATTGAATCAGGTGATAATAAATGATCTTAGATGGGGTTTTACCCAGTGGCTAAGTGGAGATTATATTTTCGGTTGGGACATTTTGAACAATTTCTTGTTCTTTTTACATAAGCATCTTTTAAATTCTTGTTAATCATTAATACATCTTCCTGAACACAGTCGAAGTTTTGTATTTCTATAGCTAACATTTCTATACCTATAAAAGTATTTAGAATTTTCCAAATAAACTTCAATCCTTAAACAAGCATAAGAAACTAAACATCATTCCAGTGGTATACATTTGAGAAGCTTGGTGTCTCCTTTGATAACTATGGGAAAGCTCCAGCTACACTAGGTGATGTCCAGAATTCATTTTGGCTTTGGCTTCTAAAGGTCGTAGGTCTGACCAGGTGAGGTGCTGGAGGTGGACGGTTTTTCTCTGGGCAGACTGCCTTCTTCACTGGCACCAGCAGCTGAGTGGGGCTGGTGCGAGGGAGTCCTGAAGAACCCGTATGTGTGTTTTTAAGGCCGTTGTGCACTCCAAGGTGTTTATTGCTGTATTCTTGTGAGGTCAGAAGTTAGGAAATGGTTCTTTCAGGTGTGGCCTTCAATATGGTATTGTGCAGGTGTTGAATTCTGTGAATGGGAAGATGGAAGAGGAGTAGTCATAATAGTAATAAAAATATGGCACACACCTGTCAAATTATTAATAGGTCCAGGCATTGTGGTTATTCTCTGCAGCAATTGTATTAACTCTTTGAATGTTACATGAATTACAACATATGAGAAGACAATGTCCCTTCTTTATTTTGTTCCTTAAGATTTTCTTAGCCTTTCTTGTTGTACCCTTTTATACTCTGTTGAATTAAAACACATTTTAATCCTAGTTCTTTAAGAAGATACAAAATTACCATTTTTTGAAGATGTTGAATTTTATAAAATTTATATGAGATGATTGTGATTACATGAATTATGTTAGGCTTCCTGATAGCTATTCTTGTATTCCTGTGATAAGCCTTATTAGGTTAATATATTACTAGGTTTTATCTGTAAAGTGGTGGATCTCTAGTTTAGAGGCGTGTATGCACACATGTAAGTGTACTGTGTCAGTTTCGAAAACAGGGTTTGCTAGCCTTGTAACAATGATTTGGAATCCATTCTTTTTCTGTATTTTGGAACAATTTCAGTAATAGGATCTATTCCTACTTTACTCATAAAACCCCTTTGGGTCTGGTAGACTTTTGGTAAGAAGAGTGTAACATCTTTTTCACATTGTTCAGTATTGGTTCGTTCTGTTGGTCTGATTTTTCTTGGGCCCATTTTGGCAATGAACTTTTTAGCTATCATATCTGTCAAAATGTTCAGATTTTGTGGCATGTATATTGTTCAACACTTTCGTATTCTCTACATCTGTAATTGTGTTCCTTTAACATTTCTGATGCTGTACATCTCAGTCTGTTCTTTTGACTTACTTTTCAGAGGTTGGTTTGGTTTAGTCTTTCCAAAGGGTTATTATTTGCTTCATCAATTCTACCAGTTTTTTTAGTACCCACTAATTTTTATCCTACTAATTTTCTTATTTTCCTTTTTTAGCAGGCTAAGTTGACTGCTCATTTTGATTTCATCTTTTCTTAATAGAGTGTTTGTAAAGATTGAATATTCTTTGTATAGTCTAAAGTGCTGCTGATCACAGTTAAAAGGAGCTCTGATGGTGATACTCAAATCCTTTGCATCCTCTTTTTAAATGTTTTATTTTCTTTGATCTGACTCTCTCTCAGGCTGTGGTCCGCTCTCTGGGTAGGCTGTGGGTGTGTCAGTTTGACAGCTCTAAGGGCTCTGCTTTTGTGTTTATTGCTGCGCTTTTTGGTAGGTAAAGGTTCATGGCTTTTTTTTCTTGTTGTGGCATCTCCATTAAAATATAAAATATCCCTCTTTCTATTTACTCCTTTTTGTTTCATATTTATATTGCTAATCCTGCCCTTTTTTGGTTTGCATTTCTTTGATATATCTTTGGTAATTCCCATATTACAACTTTCAGTACCAGTCTGATTTGGGTCTCTTTTAAACAGAAGGCTAAGTTTTTGCCTTACCCAGTGGAATGTCTCACTGTTAATAACCCACTGTCATGTGGTGGGTTACCAGGTTTAGTCTGAAACCTGATATCTTGTTTTCTGTTTTCTGTTGTCCTGATTTTTGCTATTTTCTATTATTTTCCCTTGTAATGGTTTGAGAGTTCTACATTCTATTTATTTTCTAGTATTTATGTGGAAGTAGCAACTGTTACTCAGTAATCAGCTTAAAGTTTTGACAAATGTATTTTAACATATTTTTCTGACATGGTTAAGAATTAAACTCTATCAATTTCCTGTGTCCCATTCTACCGTTGGACAGGGTGGAATTTTTAGTCCGCTTTTATTTTCCCTTAATCTCACTGCAGCTTTTATGAAACTAAATAGGAATTACAGTAACACTTAAAAATATATACCTTTTAATATTTTAGATCATTTCTTAACAGTTTCATTCATATTTAAGTGTTTAATATTTAGGCTTTATTGTTATGCTTTAATGATTTATTTTAAGAAATGGTATGTATATTACATATAATCTTCTTTTTAAATTTTTTCTTTTATATTTTAGTAGGAGGTAGTGTAGCCTAATATCAGTAGTACTAGCTTTGGATTTGACTACCTTTCTCCATTTGAATTCTGACTCCACCACTTAGCAGCTGCATGACCTGGTACATTAGTTACCATCTCCAACCCCAGTTCCCTCATCTGTAAAATGGAGTTAGTGATGGCCCCTCTGTCCTTCCTTGGGAAGCTGCTGTGAGCATGGGCTGTGGTGAGGATGCGAGGCGGGAGCATTGCTGTCTTTCTTCAGGTCACGGCGTCTGTGCATGCCTGCCTTTTGTCCATGACTGCGCCACTCCACTGTCTGGGTACAGTGCACGGTAGCTAGCCAATCTGTTGGTGACTGATCTTCCAAGTCCTTCCTATCTGAAGCTGGAATTTGTTTATTTTCTTCATCAAGCATGACTGCTAGTTTGGATTGATGTAGAATCTATGGTCACCACTTTTCCTTCTTAGAATTATGTAAAGATTTTCCTCTTTGCCTTCGGACATTTTTAGTGCTGCAGAAAAGATGTCTGATGCAGGCAGTCCTTTTCCTCTGTAGGGAATATTTTCTTTTTCTGTTTCATTCTGACTAGAATGTATGACACTTTCTTCTTATTTTTAAAAGTATTTTTCTCTTTTGAGTCAGGATCTCGTGCCATCGCCCAGCCTGGAATGCAGTAGTGAGATCATAGCTCACTGTAGCTTCAAACTCCTGAGCTCAAGGGATCTTCTTGCCTGAGCCTGCGGAGTAGCTGGCACTGCAGCTGTATACCACCATGCACTGCTAATTTTTTTATTTTTTGTAGAGACAGGTCTTGCTTTGTTGTTCAGGCTAGTCTTGAACTCCTGGCCTCAAGAGATCCTCCTCCCTCAGCTTCCCAAAGTGCTGAGATTATAGGCATAAGCCACTTTGCCTGGCTGTTTTTATTTATTTTTGGAATTCAGACATCTAGTAAGCTACGTCTACAGATATGTCTTTTTTTTAGTGTCTCTGCCTGACACTCTGGGAGATGTTTTGTTCTGTAGATTCAAATCTCGGCTCCATTTATGGAGATTGTTTTCTATCATTTTCTTTTTTTTTTTTTTTTTTTGAGACAGAGTCTGACTGTCACCCAGGCTGAAGTGCAGTGGTGCCATCACCGCTCAGTGCAGCCTTGACCTCCTGGGCTCAAGGGATCCTCCCACCTCAGCCTCCTGAGTAGATGGGACTACAGGTGCTTGGCACCACATCCAGCTAACTTTTAAAAGTTTTTAGTAGAGATAGGCTTTCACCATGTTGCCTAGGCTGGTCTCGAACTCCTGGGCTCAAGCAATCCACCCACCTCAGCCTCCCAAAGTGCTGGGATTACAGGTGTAAGCCACTGTACTGGCTTTTTTTCTATCATTTTAAAATCATTGCTTTTATATCCTTTCCACTCAGTCCTGGAATTCCTGTTATACATTGTTAGAGATCCTAGATTTGTCTGCCGTGTGTCTTTGGATTTTCTCTTATTTTCTTGCTTTTGTTTTAAATTAATATATTTTCCATTCACATTGTTGTTTTAACAAGGATGGACACAAAGGATGTTTTGAAAAAATAAAAATAAAAATTTAATATATGTATATATTTATATAAATATGTATTATAACTTTGTCATCTTTTTGAGAGTCTCCTTCCCCCAATAATGACTGTTTACTACTTGCCAGGTTAACAAATACACTTCCAGTGCTGATAATGTCTATGATTGTGCATGTTATGTTTGTATTTATGCATTTTTATAAAGTGCTTTAGATTGTGTCATGATTGAAAGGGTGTCACTTCTTATTTAAAACTGACTTTACCATTTTATTATGGTCTTAGGAGAAACTAATTCGAGATGTTGCTCATTGTCATGGAATTTTGATCACATCTTACTCCTACATTCGACTGATGCAGGATGACATTAGCAGGTATGACTGGCATTATGTGATCTTGGACGAAGGACACAAAATTCGAAATCCAAATGCTGCTGTCACCCTTGCTTGCAAACAGGTATGACCTCTTATAACAAGGGAGATTTCCAGGTGGAGAAGAATATTTAATTCAGAATAAACGATCTGCTTTTAGTAACACATTTATTAATCTTTTCTTGTGCCAACTGCACAAGGAATTTAAAATGTGCATTTTCGTTAATGCAAAGAACTCCTTATTTTTGCCCTTGATCATGTCTTTAATTCTGATTGTTCACGTTATTTAGTGTCTCTTGTAGGGCCCAGTTGTTAGAATGTAACCAAACCCAACTCTATAGTATTCAGCTTCAACAATAACAAAAAATTCTTTGTAATTTTTTCATCTAAATGTAATTAAGGATTTTTAATTGCATAAAATGTGTATGTTTTAGAGAGTACCAAAATGATGCAAGAATAATGAGTAAATGTGTAAATAATATTGCAGAGGAGCGTTTTGGGGTAGGAATGGTGATTGCTAAAAGGTAAATTTAATAAAAAGGTGTTTCCTTTCCTCAAATAGTTTCGCACCCCTCATCGGATCATCCTGTCTGGCTCACCAATGCAAAATAACCTCCGAGAGCTGTGGTCACTCTTTGACTTCATCTTCCCGGGAAAGTTAGGCACGTTGCCTGTGTTTATGGAGCAGTTCTCCGTCCCCATCACCATGGGGGGATATTCAAATGCTTCCCCAGTACAGGTAATATATTAGGATGATAATACTTTTGGCAGTTTAGTATTTAAAATGCTCCTATTAAATACTATAATTTGTAGCCAAGTCATTCAGAATGTGAGAAAGATGGCCAGGCTTATAAATTGGTATCTGATAAAAAAAATCACAAAATTATTTTTGCTTGATCGTATTTTTTTACTTAAAACATCATGAAAAATATTCACAGAGAGGAAAGCCCTAGAATAAAATATCTCTTTGTTTAATGGAAATTAAACAGTTTTGGCATTGTTCCTGGGATGTTTTAGTCAGACAACAAATTTTAAAAAGATGTCACATGTGGTCAGAAGAGCAGTTAGAAATTATGAAACAAGGACAAATCATTTGGAACAGCATGTAATTTAGTTCTGCAAATTGGGGTAGTGCATCTTATAAAGTAGTGGAGAAACTTAGAAACACCAGGAGGATCGGACTGTTCAGGGATGATTTAATGAGACATGGCCCTTAACCTGATTCTGGGAATGTAGGCCATGGAGAGTGAGGGCATCCTTGATTAGGGCAACAGTGTGAATGCAGCCACCTTATGTGGCTGGGGGCAGTGAAGAGACCCACTTGACTGGATCGGAGATGCTTGTGGGGGCATACCTAGAAAGCTGTGGATGCCAGAACTGAAGGGCCTTGAAAGGGAAGCAGTGGCACTCAGGGAGGACTGGGCTACTGAAAGTGTCTGAGCAGGACTCTGGAAGATGCTGGTTCTCAGGGGTTCGTCATGCTACAGGGTAGTCACAGGAGGGAGGCTGGCACTGAGTGACCTGCAGGAACCACTGGGGTGAGGGCCATGAGGACCTGTACCTGATCTTGGGTGGTGGTCTGAGAAAGATGGTGGGGCAGGAGACTCAGGTGGCATTTTTAGGCAGAACAAACAAGGTTTGGAGGCTGATAGGATCGAGGAGATGGAGTAGGGGCTAAGCTTGCTGTGAATGACTGACTGACTCCTGAGGTTTCAGGCCCGGGCACCTGATGGAATGGGGTGGTCACAAGCAGAAATGCCAGGAGGTAAAGTTAGCCACAGGGCAGTTTGTGGCTTGTAGGGCAGGCTACAGCCTGGATGGGAGGCAGGGTTTCTCGGCAGCCCTTCTTGGGTTGGCCTGTGCCTACCAGGTCATGGCTGAGCCAGGGATGAGACTTTCCACCAAAAGAGAAGCTCTTGTATTTTGGAATATTTAATTAGAAAAAGAATTTTAGACCTTTAAGATTAAAAGATTGTCAGAAACAATTTTAACATCTTTTACATTTTGAGATTGAATTATTTTCAGCTAACTTTTGTAAGGACTCTCTTCTTTCTCTCAATCTCCCGTTATACCATTCTATTTTTTTTTTTAAATTCATTTTGAAATAATTTCAAACTTAACAAAAAGTTGTAAGAATTTTAAAAGAACAAACAAACAAGAAAACCCTCTTAACACTTCACCCAGATTCACTGATTGTTAGCATTTTGCAAACATTTTGCCACACTGGCTTTACTATTCCTCCCCTCCCTCTCCCGCACCTCTTTCCATGTAGATTCACAGCTGAAGTTACTGTTTTCTAACCATCTGAGGGCAGGTTGCAGATCTGATGCCCGTTTCTCCAAATCCTTCAGTGTGTATTTCCAAGAACAAGGATAGCCTCTTACATAGCCAGTGTTAGCAACAAAATCAGAAGGAAGTTTAACATTGATAGGAGTCTGTTATCTAGTCTATAATCACTCATATTTTTTGTCAGTTGTTCCAGTAGTTTCTGTGTCTCTAGTCTCCTTTAATCTGGGACCGTTTGTTTTGCCCTTCATTATCTTGACATTTTTAAAGACTATAGGCCTGTTAGTTTGTAGAATGTACCTCAGTTTGGGTTTGCCTTACATTTTTTCATGATTGGATTCAGGTTATACATTTTGACCAGGAATATCACAGAAATGATGTGTCTTCCTCAGTGCGTGGTATCTGGAGGAACATGCTGTCTGTCTGTCCCACTATGGGTGATGTTAACTCTGATTACTTTAAGTTGGTGTTGGCCAGATCTAAACTCTGTGAAGTTACCACTTCTCCTTTGACATTAATAAGTCATTTATAGAAAAATGATTTGAGAACATGTCATTATGATCTATTTTTTCCTTGAAGTTCTTGTTTCAGGAATCTGTGTACTTGTCTTTCTGCCCTTCCTAGCGGGTGAGATCTTTGAAAGCAGAGCATTGGTTGTATTTGCTCCTTTTTGTTTAAGACCATGTTGCCGGGCACGGTGGCTCAAGCCTGTAATCCCAGCACTTTGGGAGGCCGAGATGGGCGGATCACGAGGTCAGGAGATCGAGACCATCCTGGCTAACACGGTGAAACCCCGTCTCTACTAAAAAGATACAAAAAACTAGCCAGGGGAGGTGGCGGGCGCCTGTAGTCCCAGCTACTCGGGAGGCTGAGGCAGGAGAATGGTGTGAACCCGGGAGGCGGAGCTTGCAGTGAGCTGAGATCCGGCCACTGCACTCCAGCCTGGCGACAGAGCGAGACTCTGTCTCAAAAAAAAAAAAAAAAAAAAAAAAAAAAGACCTTGTTGCCATGCATTATTGAATTCTAAGAAGATAGTCTGTGTGCCGATATTTATTCTGTCATGCTGGTGCTAAAATGATGGCAGGAGCTGGAAACCAGAACCTTCCCATGAAGGTATTTCCAGTCCAGTAGGGGTGGGCACAGGGGAAAATGGCAAATAAACCTGGTCCCAGTACAGGACAGTGACAACTGTGATCAGGGGAGATGCCCAGTGTCAGAGCTTATGGAGCTCAGAAAGGCTTCCTGGAGAAGGGATGACTAAGCTGGAGCCTGAAAGGTGAGGAAGGTGAGGGGGAGCATGTCAGCAGCCCAAATACAGACTGCTGCTGGGGTTGGTGTGCTCAGCTGGGGCAGGGCATGTGAGAACTGAGAAGAGCCTGCAGAGATGCCTAGTTGACCCTCTTCATTCCACACACAAGGTTTTTGATTCCCAGCGTTCTGGTGACTCGCCTAAGGCCACTGTGCTCAGGAAGAGGCAGAACTCTTCCTTGTCAGAGTAGGAAGTAGCGTGGGCATGCTAGGTGTCCGTTTTCCACAGCACTGGGATGTGAGCATTGGTAGAGAAATCTAGCTGGATCCCACCTTGTATTTTTATGAACAGAGAAACAGACTGGGAGCCAGTTGGGAGTGAAACAGAAGATCATCTCCGTGGGGTGGCATGCAGGAAAGAGCAGGAGCCACAGCCCGGCCGCTCCCCAGCCTAGCCCTGGTGTAGTTAACCAGCACCTCCAACCATCATGCTCATTCTTCTGCGGAAGGGGGTGTGGGCGGAGGGAGGATGTGGGGGCAGTTTTCTTTATAGACTGTACATTCATGCTTCCTTGGTGGGACTGTGTTTTTAAATTCTGAAATTTCATCATCTCTGCATCAGAAATAGTAATAGGTACCTCATCATCATCTTCAAGGTGATTTTTATCAATGTCTGAATGGTATATTTAAGGGGTTATATATAAATAAAAGTCATTGATTAGTTGAGCTTTTGTATGTATTATTCCAAGTAAAGCCTATTTTAATATTTATGCACATGCGTTCACACAACAGATACACACACATACATATATGTGCATGAGTGAGGTATTTTTAGCATTCTTTAAAAATATTTTTTAACAAGTTTTAACTTTTTTTCTGTGCGGTCAAGCTCTTTTTTATTATCATTCATTTTACAACTGACTTTCTTAAATTGAAACTTTGGTTGGAATTTTTTTCATGAAATAGTAATTTACTAAGTTGTTAAGCCTATTTAGTTTTTTTTTGAAGTAGCAATAATTTATTGACTGCTTTGCCTGTAAGTGAATTGCAGAGGGAGTGGTTTTCTGGGCTGTGGGGCTTTGTTTTTTGCGTATATTTAGTACTCATCTCATGTGGCCGTGCTCCATTACAGAACCATATGCTGCATTTTAGGGCAGAGTGACCTTTCGTTTCTAGGATCAGAGGGCTCTTGTTGAACTTACTCTTGTAAGTCTCCAGTGGGCACTAATCTCTGCTTATTGGCTGGCTGCTCCATCACTGCAGCTTTTCCCTAGAGTTAGCTTTTGATCTTCAGCTTTACAGAGTGCCTTTGTAGCTTTTGGAGAATACAAGATCATAAACAGAGATTTGTACAAATGCAGTTTTTCCCCTAGGGGTGGTGGTCAAGAACCCAATAAGTCTCTACTTTAGGGTTTAACTGTACAGTAATAATTAAAAGAAAGTGTACAAGAGAAATAAGGCACAAAATTATCAGTTTTGTTGTACATTGTGGTTAATGAGATAATTTTTTTAACTGATAATATTATGAAAGCTACCACCCCTTGGAGTATATGGAACTTATGCTAGCTTTTTCAAACCATTTTGCAATCATTTCCCACTGACTTTGTACAGCTGTTGGTCATTCTTTTATTTTTTTTAAGGAATGGAATCTATTGAGAGGTAAGAACAAATACATTCCTTAAACATGTATGGTATTGTTCTCTGCTCTTTTTAAAGGTCAAAACTGCTTACAAGTGTGCATGTGTATTACGAGATACCATAAATCCATATCTACTACGGAGAATGAAGTCAGATGTCAAGATGAGCCTTTCTTTGCCAGATAAAAATGAACAGGTCTGTAAATCCAGGAGTTAACAAAGCATTCCTAAAGCATAAGTGTGCCTTTCTCTTCACTCTGATTCTCCTCTGTGGGTGAGTCTGGTGAGGTATGATCCTGGAACTGTGGTCAGGCTAGGCCTGCTGTGGCGTCTGCCCTCAGTGGATTCTTCTCTAGTCCACAGGCTTTGACCTCCCTCTTATTGACACATGGGTTCCTACAATTGCTCTTTTAAACATCTCCATTCTCCTTAAGCCCCTAATTCATTCATGCTACAAATTATATTAGGTGCCAACCATGTGCCTGTCATGATCCTAGGCTCTGAGATATAGCAGTGAACAAAGCAAGTTTTGTTCTTGTGGGAACCCACATTTATTCTTGAGGGAGAGTGTCACAGAAACTCTAGAAGATGTCAGGTAGCAGCAGTAAGTGTGGAGACAAATGAAGCAGGGTTGAAGGATAAGCTGGGAATGCTGAGGGCAAGGATTTGGGGAAGTGGGCCATTTATAAGGGATGGTCAGAGAAGACTTTTGATGAACTGACACTTGAGCAGAGGCCTAAAGAAGGCGAAGGAGCAAGTCATATAGGTTTTGAAGGCAGAGCATTGCAGATGGTGGGCTGTGGCAGTGCTTTGGGGCCTCCATGGACAGCAGGGAGGGCAGTGTGGTCAGGGCTGAGAGCAAGGAGGAGGGTAGAAGAGGAGGAGCTAGCTGGGAAGACTGGGGAGGCTGGCGAAGACAGGTGCATGAGCAGAAGTGAAGGCCTGGGCGTCGAAAGGTGAGTAGGGTGACCTGGTAAGGACCCAGTGTGTTTGGCCACTAGGAAGTCATGAGTGATGCCTCAGTGACATCAACAGAGGTGCATGTGAGGCTTGCTCTGTGTGTAGGCTTCAGGAGTGAGTGGAGGTAAGGAAGTGGAGGTGGGGATTGTACCTTATTTTCCCAGGGAAGCCCCCATCTTCCACTTGGAGGCTAACAGGTGAGGCACACTATACTGAGGAGAATGAGTGGGTCTTCAGATGCAGTGCAGAGGTTGAAGCGTTGCCTTCCATCCCGTTCAGGAACCTCTTTCTCTGGGAATAAAGGAAGATGAGGTGGATGCAGAAGTAGAGACATGTTAGGGAGTGAAAACCAGGGAATCATGCCTGATCCTGGTAGGTTCAGGTTTGATTTTCATTTTGTTTTTATTTGTCTGATTGTTTTTAAGTAGAAGTTGAGACAGAGGTGTGGGTGGCTTAGGTGGTGAGGAGCATGGGCACAGTTGCTCTGGGCTTATGGAAGGCTCTGGGTGGGCATGCGTAGAGGACCCCCTGGAGCAGGGCAGGCCATGGCAGGAAGCTGCCGGGTAGGAGCTTTTCTCCAGCAGCACCGGCACTGACCATAGGCCTACAGAAGACTGATGGTTGAGTTGACCTGTATTTGGAAGTTTACAGGGAAGATGCAGGGAGTTGAAAGCAGTCCAGGTAGGTGACAGAGGGGTAGCTAAATGAGCATCCATGGGAATGTAACTGGTGGTAGTGGACTTCACGAAGGAGGGAGGGTTGAGAGGTGAAGGGTCACAGAGCACGATGGCATGGAGTGGTTGGTGCAGTGAGCTGGGAGGATAGGGATTGCCTTCCAAGGTGAGTCTGGTAACTCATGGGCCTGCACTTAGAGCTCCAGGAAAGGGAGAGCTCCAGGTGAGGTTGTGATCTCTGGTCAGGTCTGCGAGTAGAGCATGGCATGGGTCATGGGAGGTGGGATGGTATGAGCACTTGGAGGCTAACATGGAGGACGGTCTGTGCACCTGGGCCCTGAACTTGTTCGTGAGCAGGAAGCCAGTCTTTGGGGACTGTGGGGTGGGCGCTGGAGGTAGATGAGTGACAGAGATGGAGGGGCTGGTGAGGAGGGTATGGTGAGAAGTATTATCACCCTTTGTTGTTTTCATATTAATTATAGGGCTATCATTAAAATCGCATGCATTGTGCTCTTTTGATCGGGAAGTTTTGTTGATATTTTAATTATTTCTGTTATTTTTTTTTTGAAATTATAGTTTCCTTGTTTTTCCCCTCCATAGGTCTTATTTTGCCGTCTTACAGATGAGCAGCATAAAGTCTACCAAAATTTCGTTGATTCCAAAGAAGTTTACAGGATTCTCAATGGAGAGATGCAGGTCAGCTAAAAAATAGAAGCTGGAGAAATGAATTGTGGACCAAGGGAAGCGAGGGAGGAAAAGAAACTAGGATCTATAGTATGCCAGGCTTTTCACATACTGTCATCTCACTTCACTTGCATGCAGTCCTGCATGGTAGATGTGCAGTCAGCCTATGGCCTGGAGCCGTAAGGTGCAGAGGAGTTAGGTAACTGGTGGAAGGTGGAAGGTTGCAGAGCTGTGCACTGTGGATCTGAACCCAGACGCAAATGCAGCTGCGAGCTGTGCAGTTACTGTTACTTCCGATGGTCTTACTTGGTAGGTGGGCAAGTGTCAGGTACATAACTGGGTTTTCCCAGATATTATGACCAAAATTATATATCTTGTGGAGAGGATCGTGAGGATTCATAACTTTTATCAGCTTCCTAAAGGAGCCCTATTCCCCAATAAATGTTTATGAACCATTGCCATATTAGGAACCAGATATAAATCTAGTTCAAATGTCCCTGGCTCTAATACTCATTGTCCCCGGGGTAGGACAGTAGTTTATTTATGGTGATTCTGTTCCTTTCAATTCTGAGAAAGCTCTCTTTCTACTAGTGTCCAGAATTCAGAAGTTCCTAGCTAGTGTTTTCTCCAAAAGACTCTATTAATGTGAGTGTGATTAGGTCATTTCATTTCTTTTAACCATCTCTCACAATTTCTTATTTCATTTCTTATTGGTAGCTACAGGAGGTTTTTTCAGTCATTCACATCTGTTCGTCTCCATGAATCTCCCCTTAACTTCTTCAGGTCTCTCCAAGTTAGAAGGTCTAGATCACACTATCCAGGAGAGAGAATGCAAACTACAGTTGGAATTGTAAATTTTCTAGTAGTCACATTAAAAAGGAAAAAGAGAAACAGGTGAAGTTAATTTTGATCATATATTTTATTTGACCTAATGTATCTAAAATACATTTTAATATGTAATCAAAAATTAAAAATGATTAGCAAGATATTTTACTCCTGTTTTTGTCTTCGAAATTGGGTGTGTATTTTACAAATGCAGCACATCACAATTTGAACTAGCCACCCTTCATGTACTCGGGAGCCACGTGTGACTAGTGACTACTGCATTGGACAGTGCAGATTGAAAGGAAGAAAAATGAGTCACGGATGACTCTGGGGAGGTTTGCCAGTGTTCCTGACTTATTCAGATCATTTATTGTTAATCTGTTTAACTGCTGTTTACTAGTGATAGCTACCCTACCCTTTGATTATTGGCTTAATGGTGATTTCTCCTTTTTTGCTCAAGCTTTTATACCAGTGAGTTTGATTTGAGTCATCCTCTCAAGGGTGGAAGAGCCCCATTATTGAAGTTTTGTTAATGTCCTTTTGTGGGGATGGGCCAGGGGCACTCACCCCTCATCTTCTGTGCCCTTCTGCATGGACCATACTTCATATGTTTCCGATTCGTGCATTTTTCATGCAGTTTTTTTTTTTCCGGATATTATAATAGTCTAAAGGTAAATGGATCCTCAACCTCTGACTCATATTAAACTGCAGAACTTTTAGTGAGGTACTTAGGAGTGTAATATTTAAATGCATTTGATAAGTCACATGACTGATGTCTTCAAGTTTAGGTTGATAGGACATTTCTGATCTATATTTAAAAGGCAAGTTCCTTTTTTATATTAAGTTTATAATGCTGTGAACAGCATGCCTTTTTTCTAGTGAGGGAAAATGAATTGTCAGCAATTGTATATGACCCCTGTAGACGTGTTCAGTCCAGTAGAATTTTTTTGTTTCCGAGAACTTGTTCTATCAGGGAAACAAGATGAGTGAAAGTTAATTTCTCCCAGCTCCTGATAATGCTGTGATTAGAGAAGAAACTAAGAAACTGGTGGAGACCTGTTTTTTAGTCTGTGTTATAGGTTGAATAGCCTCCTTGCCTAGGGAATCTTACTTTACATGGGGTCATCTGAGTGTACATATGGTCTTTTTTATCATAGATTTTCTCCGGACTCATAGCCCTAAGGAAAATTTGCAACCACCCTGATCTCTTTTCTGGAGGTCCCAAGAATCTCAAAGGTCTTCCTGATGATGAACTAGAAGAAGATCAGTTTGGGTACTGGAAACGTTCTGGGAAAATGATTGTTGTTGAATCTTTGTTGAAAATATGGCACAAGCAGGGTCAGCGAGTATTGCTGTTTTCTCAGTCAAGGCAGGTGAGTGCACAGACTTCAGACAGGAAACAGGCTGGTTCTTTATGACAGCCATCAACTCACAAAATGGGATTCAGTCTAGAGTAATGATTCTGAAGCAAGTCTACCACTGATGCTGAGGTGGCAGTCTGCTGATTTCTTTGGGAGTTTAGATCTTTCTCTAGAGTTGGTATCTAAAAGTTGACTTTTTAAAAAAGCTCACCATGTGATTTTGGTCTGCAAGTGAGTTTAGGCCTGAGCTTTGGCTGTTTACAAAAGTAAGAATTAACCATACGGATATACCAAAACTACTATTTTAACAGTTCTGTTTATCTGTCCTAAAGCAAGAAACTCCTTTTAACATAGGCCTGTTGGGGAAAGGTGTGATCATTTACACAAATAGAGAAGCACTCACTGGGAACGTGTATTTGCTTTGCAAATTCTTATCCTCCACCTCCAAACAGATGCTGGACATACTTGAAGTATTCCTTAGAGCCCAAAAGTATACTTATCTCAAGATGGATGGTACCACTACAATAGCTTCAAGACAGCCACTGATTACAAGATACAATGAGGTAACATGTGAATGTAACAGGAAAGTTGAGCGGTGCTGCTGTACATGGAGGGAAAGGACTAAGCGTATCCACACCCTTACCCACCGAAGCAGCGTTGACATCTGGGCTTGGGAGGGGGCCTAAGGGAAGACTTGTTGCTTTTAACTCTGTGCACTTCTAGATATTTGGGGGTGGGGGTGGGCACGTGTGTGTTCAAACAAAGAATGTGTTTTCCACAGAATGTGTTTTCCTCCTAAAAACCCAATTTTTCAATATTTCTATTAAATATTAAAAGTAAAAGGTGTGAAATGAGATTTTGATTCACCAGAGGTCTCTAGGACATTACCATTCCTTGTATTGGGAACAGCCCAGTAGTTCCATGTGTATAGTATGTGGAGGCAGAGGCTGAGAGCTATAACTGGTCTTAAGTGTGTGTGCTCAGTGTTGTGTGTCTTACCTCTAGGACACATCCATATTTGTGTTTCTTCTGACCACGCGGGTGGGCGGTTTAGGTGTCAACCTGACAGGGGCAAACAGAGTTGTCATCTATGACCCCGACTGGAACCCAAGCACAGACACACAGGTTTGTTTTTTATTTTTTTAAGAAAAGAATATGTTAGTAGAAATATAGTTTCATGGTTAGTGCTTGTGACTGTTCTTTGATGTTCTGGTTGACTTCAGAGTACATTTCACATTTTGGTTGTCTACTGTTCTTCAATGTGGAAGAAGACACCCTTCAGAGCCACGTGGACAGGAACCATCTTCAACAGTTTATCCATAGCATTCTTTCCTAGAGTTGGGGCAAAAAGAACATAGGCATAGTTACAAACATTTTTTTCAAGTACAGATGTCAACTGGCTCTTCATCTTCCTGAGTAGGCCTTAGGTGTACTTGACGTCATGAGTCAAAATTCTGACTCTGGGAGTGAAAGGTTGTGACCGGCTAGCTTTGTTTCTTATAGTCAGTGCTTGTCATTGGGAAAGATTCTTGTTGAGAGGTCTCTCTCTGCCACAGGCCCGGGAGCGAGCATGGAGAATAGGCCAGAAGAAGCAGGTGACTGTGTACAGGCTCCTCACTGCGGGCACCATTGAAGAAAAGATCTACCACCGGTCAGTGCACACGACGGCCGCTCTTGGAGTCTTGAGCAGGGAATTTTTCCAAAGTGTTGTTTTTAAAAGTCTTAACATCTTAGAATAATAGTTGCTATAAGTTAAGGTTTTGGTTTTTGTTTTGTACTTTTTCTTTCCCTTTAAAATATGCTTAGATGGCTTACTGTGAGTTGTCAGAAAATGTCTTTGAACCTGATAATTTTTGTACCTTATTCTACCTCAAGAATCACGTACGTGTAAACTTCGTATTGTTATTTGAAAGGAATATTTCTGCCTACTATGGTGTGTTGCCTTCAGAAAAATTTTAAAAAGTGACAAGGTTAAATGTTACCATATTGGTATTTACACATACTATGCAGGTGGGATCAGTGTGGGTGTTCTGGCGGTCTTTGACTCTGATGCCCGTTACAAAGAAGTTGACAGGATGCCTGTTTCTTCCTCTGTCTTTCTGTAATGACTAGGGGATTTTAGACAGTGGTAACTTCAACAGTAGAATCAAGACATTGCCAGCTTCTCCCACTCCCCCACCACAGACTCTCCTTGAGCCATAGCCCAGCTTTTATAGGAAGTTCTATGCCCTTCATCACATGCTGGGAGCATTACATCTTCCTCAAGGGACTGTTGTGTGAGGGTGGAGGACGAGTTGGATCCTGTGAGAATAGAGCTTCCTCTTACAGATTTATGCTTTAGCCAGGAGAATAAATGACAGAGAGGGACAGTGTGGCTGGTGGAGGTGCCTGTTCCAGAGTGGCAGTGGCAGTGGCATGGGGCTTCAGCAGAGTGTGGACCTGCAGGTGGGAGCAGGGAGAGAGAGGTCAGAGTGGAGATGCTGCAAAGCCCAGGTAAGAGAGTTTGCTGAGCCCTATGATAGGAAGGTTCTAGGCAGGGCAGGACCCTTGGTATTCAAGTCAGGGAGGCTAAGAGAGGCTATGAGCCACATGATGGCATGTGAAAAGGTGTTTCTTGAAATGGATTAGATCTTAGAGGTTGAAAAAGCTCATTTGGTGTAAATAATAAGGTATTATTTCTAATTTAAATTCTGCAAGATGTGGGAGATTAACTGATGTATTATATATTTTCTGAATTGTAATTTTCCAAGGCTGAAAATTTGGGGGATTATTTAGCCATTCATGCAGCAGCTATCATATCTCTCTTATATTGCTTTATAACTTGAATTTTTAGGTAGAGCTACACATTGTTTTATACCAGCTTATCTTTTATTTTTTTAGACAAATCTTCAAGCAGTTTTTGACAAATAGAGTGCTAAAAGACCCAAAACAAAGGCGTTTTTTCAAATCCAATGATCTCTATGAGCTATTTACTCTGACTAGCCCTGATGCATCCCAGAGCACTGAAACAAGTGCGATTTTTGCAGGTATTACATAAAATCATTTAATTTAGAGTAATCAATTGCACAAGATGATACAATATAGTATTAGCGGTGTTTTTCCTCTACAGGAACTGGATCAGATGTTCAGACACCCAAATGCCATCTAAAAAGAAAGATTCAACCAGCCTTTGGAGCAGACCATGATGTTCCAAAACGCAAAAAGTTCCCTGCTTCTAACATATCAATAAATGATGCCACATCATCTGAAGAGAAATATGAGGCTAAAGGAGCTGAAGTAAATGTAGTACCTTCTAATCAAAGTGATCCTTTGAAAGATGACCCTCACATGAGTAGTAATATAGCTAGCAATGATAGGCTTGGAGAAGAGACAAATGCAGTATCTGGACCGGAAGAGTCGTCAGTGATTAGTGGAAATGGGGAATGTTCAAATTCTTCAGGAACAGGCAAAAGTTCTAGGCCATCTGGTGATGAAAGCATTGATGAAAAGTTGGGTCTTTCTTACAAAAGAGAAAGACCCAGCCAGGCTCAAACAGAATCTTTTTGGGAGAATAAACAAATGGAAAATAATTTTTATAAGCACAAGTCAAAAACAAAACATCATAGTGTGGCAGAAGAAGAGACCCTAGAGAAACATCTGAGACCAAAGCAAAAGCCTAAGAACCCTAAGCATTGCAGAGACGCCAAGTTTGAAGGAACTCGAATTCCACACCTGGTGAAGAAAAGGCGTTACCAGAAGCAAGATAGTGAAAACAAGAGTGAGGCCAAGGAACAGAGCAATGATGATTATGTTTTGGAAAAGCTTTTCAAAAAATCAGGTAATCCATTTGATACATTTGCCACAGGGATGCTAGGACCAGAAAATGAGTAGGCTGTTTCTAGCAGTAGCAGTCTTTAACTGATGGTGCATAGAGGGCTCTCAGCCAGAAGCGTTTTTCTTCAAAAATTTAGATTTGAAATATATTGACATTTTAAAAATTGTATTTACGCCTCTTTTCTGAAGACCTAGAAGAATTTGAAACTTTGGAAAACGGTAGTACTTACGGCCACTTATGGGAAGTGTGCAATTCCTAAATAGATGTGTACTACCTGAACATTAGTAGGCAGTTACTTTACATGCTATGTGCTACATTAATCTGATTTTCCAACCATAGGAGATTAAAGTAACATTATAAGGGAAAGAGACAGGCTTGTGGCTAGAGACAGACATTCTAGAAGTACGAAAGCTGATAACTTATGTCAAGGGAGAAAAGTTAGGAGATGTAGACTCAACAATTGCTCAAGACCATGGAGTATAGATAGCCCTGCTTAGTGATCCCTTAGCAGTCACTGTGTTCACAATGTCATGACCTTGAGTTACCAAAGATTGCTGCTTATGGCATTCAGTTTAAGAAGGCAGGGTTATGTGTAGCATTTCAGAAAGACTTTTATTTAGCATGGTTAATTTTTTTGTTAATTTCATATTTTGAAGTAATTTCAAACTTAAAGAAATCAGTTTGAATAATATGAAGAACTCTCCTATATCCTTTACCTAAGTTATTAACATTTTTCAGCTTTTGCTTTATCATTCACACACACACCCATCTATGCATACATTGTTTTTTTTGGCAGGAATACCACAGAGGTGATACTGTATCTTACTCAATGCATCTGTCAGGAGACACATGGTGGTTTGACCTAGTACAAGTTAATTTTCAAGATTAAGGTGGAGTCTGCCAGGTTTCTCAATGCTAACGTTAATATTTTTCCCTTTGTAATTAATTTGTACTTTCAAGGAATATGCTTTGAGACTGTGTAAATACCCTGTTTCTCATCCAACTTTTATCCACTAGTTTTAATATCCATTGATGATTCTTTCCTCAGTCAGTTATTACTACAGTGATGGCCAAGTGGTGATTAACATTCTACTATAAGGAAGGTTTTCCTTCTCCCTTATTTATTTATTAATTTATTTTTAGATCAGTATGGACTAATGGATTCTTTTTTTCCATAACTGTAATCCATTAGTAGGGGTATTATGATGCTCATATTGTCTTAGATTTGCCTCGTGGGTGGGAGCTCCTTCAGGCAGGCTCCTTTGTCCCTCTGGTATGTCCCCCCCATTCTTTGAGCACCTCCTTTCTTCTTGGTATACTAATATATGCTGAGCTCAATTGGTATTCTGTGCCAGCCCTGGAATCAGCCATTTCTTCAAGGAGCCCTGGAGAATGGTATTTAGGAACTAGGATCTGGGTTCTCAGAGTGTTCATTGCTGCTAGTATGTCATTGCTTTTGTAGCCAACAGTATCAGGAAATAGATGTATGTATGTGTGTGTATGTGTTTGTTGTGTACATACATATACATACATGCATATATATGCACAACAAATTGCACAGATACACCTATCTCTATGTCTATAAAAACCATGAGTTTGGCTTCCAGCAAAGACAGAATAACATTTATCCTTCCATGTGAAACAATGAAAACAATGACAAAACGTACGAAGCAATGGTTTTCAGGCACCAAAGGGCAGTGATCTCTTGAGAGATGGGAAACAAATGAACTGAACTCTCCAGCCCTGCCCTACTGCCTTGAGAGAATTTTCATGCTGTGACAGAAAGAGGAAGAAACCAGATGGGAGTCCAAGGCAGACCCTCTGTTGAAAAAACAGAGCTGAGCATCAGGGGAGGCCAGGGTGGCTGGCATTCACATAACAGAGATGATAGAGGAGACAGCTCTGCACAGGGAGAGAACCCCACAGGTCTGCAGCATCTCCTTTGGCACTCAGCTGAATACTGACCAGTACATTGTGCAAGAAAACTACTTAAGGTCAGTGAAAAGGCCTTTCCTCTTTAACTTTTTGAATTAGAGGAGAGATGTCTGGTGCTCTCCCATGGCCAGGGATAGTGCCTGTTCCCACCAGCTAAGACTGGAAAAATATTTCATGGGGCATTGGGTATAGGACAGAGTAGGGGGTCTTGCCTCTGTAGTAGGGAATGATCAGCCTTGGAGTGAGCACTGCTTCAGCTCCACCTGAGAGTTTACAGGAATATACAAATACCCAACATCCAACAAGATGAAATTCACAATGTCTGGAACCCAATCAAAAATTACTGACTGGGTGTGGTGGCTCAGTCTGTAATCCCAGTGCTTTGAGAGGCTAAGGTGTGTTGATTGCTTGAGCTTAAGAGTTTGAGACAGGTCTGGGCAACATGGTCAGATCCCATCTCTACAAAAAGTAAAAAAAAATTAGCCGGGTGTGGTAGCACACACCTGCAGTCCTAGCTACCTGGGAGGCTGAGGTGGAGGGATTGCTTGAGCCTGGAAGGTTGAGGCTGTGGTGAGCTGTGATCATGCCACTGCGCTCCAGCCTGGGCAGCAGAGTGAGACCCCATGTCAAAAAATAAATAAATAAAATGTATAACCCAGTTTTTAAAATGGACAAATAATTTGAACAGACTTCACCAAGAAAGATATGTAGATGGCAAATAAATATATGAAACTTGTTAATATTATTAATTATTAGGGAAATGCCAATTAGTACCATAATGAGACACCACTACACACCCTCTAGAATGGCTAACATGAAAGAAGACTGACCATACTAAGTGTTGGTAAAGATGTGAAGCAGTTGGGTCTCTCATACACGCCTGGTGGGAATGTAAAGTGGCACAATCACTTTGGAAAACAGTTTGGCAGTTTCTTAAAAATTAGGCATGCACCTTCCTTACGATATAGCCTTTTCAGTCCTGGATGTGTATTTGCCCAAGAGAACTGGAAAATATGTCCATACAAAGGCTTGTACGTGAATATTCATAGCAGCTTTATTAGTAATAGCCAAAATGTAGAAATCAAATGTCCATCAACAAGTAAATAGTTAAATTAACCATGGCATATCCGTATGATCAAATATTAATCAACAGACCAGGCTTGGTGGCTCACACCTATAATCCTAGCACTTCGGGAGGCTGAGGTGGGTGAATCACCTGAGGTCAGGAGTTCGAGTCCAACCTGGACAACATGGTGAAACCCTGTCTCTACAAAAATACAAAAATTAGGCATGATGGTAGGTGTCTGGAATCCCAGCTACTTGGGAGGCTGAGCGGGAGAATCGCTTGAACCTGGGAGGTGGAGGTTGCAGTGAGCCGA
Organism: Theropithecus gelada; assembly: GCF_003255815.1. Taxonomy (NCBI): domain Eukaryota; kingdom Metazoa; phylum Chordata; class Mammalia; order Primates; family Cercopithecidae; genus Theropithecus; species Theropithecus gelada. The sequence goes on from NC_037677.1 coordinate 44,380,970, forward strand.
GATCACACCATTGCACTCCCGCCTGGGCAACAGAGTGAGACTCCATCTCAAAATATATATATATACACACACACACACACACTATTCAACAATAAAAGGAAATAGAGTATTGATACATGCTACAGCATGGATGACTTTCAGACTAGTAAGATTAGTACATACTCTGATGCCATTTGCATAAAATTCTAGAAAACAGTCATGACAGAAAGTGGCTTGGTTGTCTGGGGATGGGGTATTTGAGGGTGGGATTACAAAGGGACGTGAGTTTTACAGGTGATGGCTATGTTCATTGTCTTGATTGTAGTGATAGTTTCATGGTATGTACATAATGTCACAACTTACCAATTCTGTACTTTAGCAGTTACTGCATATCAGTTACACTCTAACAAGCTCCAAAAAGCAAAATAAAATGAGGGGATACTGTTGTCTCCAATTTCATTTCAGCGCCCTAGGGCCCTTTCCATGTTTGTAGTTTCCCTCTTCAAGACCTTCATTCACAACGTACTGAGTTACTCCTCAATCCTAGGATACGTGGTCGTTTTTTAGAATTTCTAACCTGAACTACGGCAAAAACAGTTATACTAACTAGAATTCAATATTTGTTTTTATTTATACTAACTAGAGTTCAGTATTTGTTTTTATTTATTTTTGTCTTTAAGTTTTTGGTCAAAACACTTCTTGAGTCAAAAAAAACTTGGTTCTTTTTTCTCTTCTTTGTATTTTCAGTGTGTGCTATCAATTTAAAATATAGTTAGGTTAATTTATTTGTTTGTATTCCACTTTAGGGTTTCCTCCCATCCTTGTTGACTCTATGTTATCTTCTGAGTAGCAACACATTAACATAGTAACAAAAGACAAAATATGCAAAAAGAAATACCAGAGTTGTGTCATCCCCCACCCTGTCCCCACCCCTTCCTTCCCTTTCCAGTCTCATGAGTTTCTGGCATTTCCTTCACGTGTTTCTGTATTAGTCTGTTTTCACACTGCTGATAAGACATACCCAAGACTGAGCAATTTACAAAAGAAAGAGGTTTAATTGACTTACAATTCCACACGCTGGGGAGGCTTTACAATCATGCAAGGAGGAGCAAGTCACATCTTTCGGGGATGGCAGCAGGCAAAGAGCTTGTGCAGAGAAATTCCGGTTTTTAAAACCATCAGATCTCATGAGACTCATTCACTAGTACAAGAACAGCACAGGAAAGACCCGACCCCATAATTCAGTCACCTTCCATCAGATTCCTCCCATGACGTGGGAATTGTGGGAGTTACAATTCAAGATAAGATTTGGCTGGGACATAGCCAAACCTTATCGTTCCACCTCTGACCTCTCCCAAATCTCGTATCTTCACATTTTAAAACCAATCATGCCTTCCCAACAGTCCCCCAGAGTCTCAGCTCATTTCAGCATTAACTAAAATGTCCACAGTCCAAAGTCTCATCCAAGACAAGGCAAGTCTTTTCTGCCTATGAGCCTGTAAAATCAAAAGCAAGTTAGTTACTTCCTGGATGCAATAGGGGTACAGGCATTGGGTAAGTACAGCCATTCCAAATGGGAGAACTTGACCAAAACAAAGGGGCTACATGCCCCACACAAGTCAAATCCAGCAGGGCAGTCAAATCTTAAAGCTCCAAAATATCTCCTTTGACTCCATGTCTCACATCCAGGTTACGCTGATGCAAGAGGTGGGTTCCCATGGTCTTGGGCAGCTCCGCCCCTTTGGCTTTGCAGGGTATAGCCTCCCTCCTGGCTGCTTTCATGGGTGGCATTGAGTGTCTGCAGCCTTTCCAGGTGCATGGTACAAGCTGTCAGTGGATCTACCGTTCTGGGGTCTGGAGGACCGTGGCCCTCTTCTCAGAGTTCCACTAGGTGGTGCCCCAGTAGGGACTCTGTGTGGGGGCTCCAACCCCACATTTTCCTTCTGCACGGCCCTAGCAGAGATTCTCCATGAGAACCCTACCCCTGAGCAGACTTCTGCCTGGGCATCTAGGTGTTTCCATACATCTTTTGAAATCTAGGTGGAGGTTCCCACATCTCAGTTACTGACTTCTGTGCACCCTCAGGCTCGACACCTTGTGGAAGCTGCCAAGGCTTGGGGCTTGCACCATCTGAAGCCATGGCCTGAGCTCTGTGTTGGCCCCTTTCAGCCACAGCTGGAGTGGCTGGGACGCAGGACACCAAGTCCCCAGGCTGCACACAGCATGAACCGTGGGCCAGGCCCATGAAACTACTTTTTCTTCCTGGGCCTTTGGGCCTGTGATAGGAGGCGCTGCCATGAAGGTCTCTGACATGCCCTGCAGACATTTTCCCCATTGTCTTGGGGATTAACATTTGGCTCCTCGTTACTTATGCAAATTTCTGCAGCCAGCTTGAATTTCTCTTGAGAAAATGGGATTTTCTTTCCTATCACATTGTCAGGCTGCAAATTATCCAGACTTTTATGCACTGCTTCCCTTATAAAACTGAATGCCTTTAACAACACCCATGTCGCCTCTTGAATGCTTTGCTGCTTAGAAATTTCTTCCACCAGATACCCTAAATCATCTCTCTCAAGTTCAAAGTTCCACAAATCTCTACAGCAGGGGCAAAATGCCACCAGTCTCTTTGCTAAAACATAACAAGAGTCACCTTTGTTCCACTTCCCAACAAGTTCCTCATCTCCATCTGAGACCACTTCAGTCTAGAGCTTACTGTTCATATCACTATCAACATTTTTGTCAAAGCCATTCAACAAGTTTCTAGGAAGTTCCAAACCTCCTCACGTTTTCCTATCTTTTTCTGAGCCCTCCAAAGTGTTCCCATCTCTACCTGTTACCCAGTTCCAAAGTTGCTTCCACATTTTGGGGTATCTTTTCAGCAGCGCACCTCCCCACTGGTACAGATGGACTGTATTAGTGCATTTTCACCCTGCTGATAAAGGCATACCCAAGACTGGGCAATTTACAAAAGAGGTTTGATCAACTTACAGTTCCATGTGGGTGTGGAGGCCTCACAATCATGTCAGAAGGCAAGGAGGAGCAAGTCACATCTTACATGGATGGCAGCAGGCAAAGAGCTTGTGCAGGGAAACTCCCATTTTTAAAACCATGAGATCTCGTGAGACTCATTCACTCGTGAGAACAGTGTAGGAAAGACTCATCTTTATAATTCATCACCTCCCACTGGGTTCCTCCCTTGTCATGTGGGAATTGTGGGAGTTACAATTCAAGAAGAGATTTGGGTGGGGACACAGCTGAACTGTATCAGTTTCTTTTTGTGGAAATAAGCAGGCACATGTATAATTTCATATTCCCTTATTCTTTTACACAAAAGGTTGTACATTATGTTATCTTCTGTTTCTTTTTTTAAAAAACTTCATATATCCTGACAGCCACTCCTGTATTAGTTAACAGAGAGCTATTCCTCCTTTAGCAATTTTTTTTGCTAGAGTGCTCTGCTATGTTGACCCAAAACCCGAAATCTAAAATGCTGAAAAATCAAAACCTTTTGTGCACTGACATGATGCCAGATGTGGAAAATTCCACACCTGACTTCATGTGATGGGTCACAGTCAAAACACAGTTAACACTTTGTTTCTTGCACAAAATTGATAAACGTATTATATTAAAATTACCTTCAGGCTATGTGTGTAAGGTGTATGTTAAAAATACACACATTTTGTGTTTAGACTTGGGGCCCATCCCCAAGATGTCTCATTTTGTATATGCAATTATTCCAAATTCCAAAAAAGTGAAAATTTGAAACACTTCTGGTCCCAGGAATTTTGATTAAGAGATATTAAACCTGTACCGCAGTTTATCCACATATGAGGATTTAGATTGTTTATAGCTTCTTTCAGCCACAATGCTGCACTAAATAATCCTGTGCTTGTACAAGAGAGATTGCTAGATCAAAAGGTGAACACATATGTAAGTTGTTTTGTTTGTTTGAATAATGCCCAACTCCCTTTTGTAAGGTTTAGATCAATTTGAATTGTCACCAGCAATTGTTCCCCAGAGCCTTGTCAAGAGTGTGGTGTTATACTTTTAATTTTTCCCAGTCTGATAGGTGAGCAAAGATATATTAAGTTTCAATTTGCAGTTATTTTCTTTGAGTGAAATTGAACTTTTTATAGGACCATTTATATTTAAAAAATTTTTCTTTATGTGAATTTGTCTGTTCATATCTTTTGTCCATTTTCTAAATCAGATTTTTGGTCCCTTTTTCCCCTTGGTTTTAAAGAGTTCTTTATATATTAGGGATGTTAACTTTTCATTTTTCATATATGTTACAAGTATTTCCTCGTTGGTTGTCTTTTATTACTTATGATAATTTTTTTCCTATGAAACAGGTTTTTTTTTAAAAAAAAAAAAACACTTGTCAGTCTTTTATTAATTGGAATTGTAGTTCTAAGCCTTTTCTACACATAGATCATATGATAATTCACCATGTTTTCTTGTACTACTTGTATGGTTTTGCTTTTTACATTCAGATTTCTGATCCATTTAGAGTATGAGGTGTGGATTTTATCTTGGTTCAAAGATAAAATGCCCCAACATTTGTGCCCCAACGTTTGTAGCATCATTTATTTCAAATATGGTTTTCTCAGTGATTAGAGATGCCTTTATCATGTAATACATTTCCAAATGTAGTTCGATCTATTTCTAGTTTCTGGTCAATCTCCTGTTGTGTCTCTTCCTTCCTCAGCACCAAACTGTTGTAATTGGAGCATGTTTTATTGTCCAGTAGGGTGTCACTTTGCCTTTTCAGTGTTTTCTGATCTATTCATGAAGGTTTATTTTTCTATATGAACTTTAATATCAGTTTGTCTAACTTCATAAGAAAGCTTGATATTTTTGTTGAGATTGCATTAAACATATAAATTAACTCAGGGAAAATGGTTATTGAGTCATTCTTCTCAAATGCAAGGGATATCTTTCTGTTTGTTTAAGTCTGATGGTCTCTCTTCCCAGGAGTGTTTTCATGTCTTCTCCATACAAGCTTTACACATTGCTTGGGTTTATTCCTAAGTGTTTTGTCTTTTCTGTTACTGTAAGTAGAATTTTCCTGCCATTTTATCTTCAGCTGGCTATTGTTTGTAAATAGGAACGTTACAGGTTTCTGTATGTGAATTTTATTTTTTTATGTTGCCTGAATTATTTTACTATTTTGTATCATTGATTCTCTAGGGTTTTCTAAGTGTACTATGACTTTGTTTTTTGTCTACCACAATATTGTACTTATACAGAGGAGAAAAGTGTCTTTCTTGCGTACAAAGTGAAATATCACTTTGCTGTTTCTTTTCTTGCTAGTTGGCGTGCACAGTGTCATGAAGCACGATGCCATCATGGATGGAGCCAGCCCAGATTATGTACTGGTGGAAGCAGAAGCCAACCGAGTGGCTCAGGATGCCTTGAAAGCACTGAGGCTCTCTCGTCAGCGGTGTCTGGGAGCAGTGTCTGGTGTTCCCACCTGGACTGGCCACAGGGGGATTTCTGGTGCACCAGCAGGAACAAAGTAAGAGATTGCTGCATGCCATACTTGCAAGGAGGCCAAACAACTAAGCCTAGAAATAAAATCAGAGCAGGTGTGGAGGCTTATGTTGTTATTTCTCTTCAGGAATAAATCCCTCATGGAAAGATTATAGCAGCGAAATCTGGGTGACTTGAAGAAATACTGTTACAACTTTGCCTTCCTACTTGCTTTCATCCCCTGTTTTCCAAAGTGGCTTCAGGAGAAGTGATTGGTTTTATTTGAGAGATGGTGTTGTTAAAAATAGTAAGAGATCCAGGATAATGATTAAACTTGAATGAGATAATTAGCCAATTTACAACACACATTAATTACTTTGTTATTCAGTATGCTCTTTTAGAATGATTTTCCTACCTGGAATTGAGAATGGTTCCCATCATCCTTTGAACAAGAAACTGAGTGGTTCTCATTCTGAGATGCAGCAGTTCCTTTTTTTTTTTTTTTGGAGACGGAGTCTCGCCCTGTCACCCGGGCTGGAGTGCGGTGGTGTGATCTCAGCCCACTGCAGCCTCCGCCTCCCGAATAGTTGGGATTACAGGCTCCCGCCACCATGCCATGCTAATTTTTGTATTTTTAGTAAAGATGGGATTTCACCATGTTGGCCAGGCTAGTCTCGAGCTCCTGACCTCAAGTGATCTGCCCGCCTCGGCGTCCTAAAGTGTTGGGATTACAGGCATGAGCCTCTGCACCCGGCCAGCAGTTACTTTCTAGGAGGGTGGTGTGGAAGAGTCGAGGGGGATAGACCAGAAATGGCGTGGCTGTGAAAGAATAACCATGCAGATGGAAATGTTTCCAGGAAGAAGTTCATTGTTGAAAGAGTATTTTGATCTCTGAGTCTCAAAAGCAAACATTTAATCTACTGTGATTATTTTCCTTCTTTAGGAGTAGATTTGGTAAGAAAAGGAATTCTAACTTCTCTGTGCAGCATTCTTCATCGACATCTCCAACAGAGAAGTGCCAGGTAATATAGATAACCTTTTTGCTTTCCAGGGTGAGATTTGCTTGATTGAATGCCATGAAAATTTCACCTGATTTTGGGTGTGAAGAAAATGGTTATCTCTGGTGTAATGACACCTGATATTTGTGTTGCATGCTCTGATTTACGATGCACATTCACTTGAATCTAAAAGGACCTGCTGATTTCCTAAAGACAAAGTCTTTAACCCAAGATCCGTAGCAGCATTTCTGTTTTGCCATTAGAAGGTTGACACAGGGATGGGTGTGTCGCTGCTAGGACAGCCTGCCTTGTCTAGAGGGGAAGTGCCAGCTCCAGAGACCACAACCCTCTGAAATAAAGGTCCAGAAAACTGCCTTGAATGTTGGTGTCTGTAACTCACTAGCTGCTAGAGCAGAGTGCCTGTCTTTCTCTGTTCAAGAATGCCCTGCTTGCCTTGAGTGCTACAGTGGTTAAAACTAGTCCAGACTCCACCATTCAGTGGAAGTCTTTGTGGTCTTTCTGATTAAGGATTATGTTAAAACTCCCAGATTCAGACTCCAATTTTAAGTTAATATGAACGTGTTTAGGAATATGAGTACCTTTTTGACTTCTCATGTTCTGTGCTTTTAGCAGTAGGGATTTGAGACCCTTTCAGAGTTAGATTTGTGTTTTTTTAAGGAAACTTGCATTAGATGTAAGGTAGGAAAGAGTAAGAAGATTTAAAAGTGAGGAAAAAGAAGTATAGCTATGATACTGTTCCTTATCCACAGTGTACAGGTCAGGGTCCATTTGAGAGGAAGAATAGGAAAAGCCCACAGGCACTGAAAGTGGTCCTGGGCCTCCTAGAGACAGATTTTCCTGAAACCTTGCCTGGAAACCTCCACTCTGCCTTCCCTTCCACCACCATGCAGAGTGGTGACTAAGGGAATGGCTTGGTTGCCCCCCTTTTATTTTATTTTATTTTTTTTAGGAAATGGTCTCTTAACAGTGGGAGGATTTAGATACCGGACCCTCCTCCTTTCCCTTTTCATTAGGTGGAGTCTCAGTCTTACCCCGTCAACCTCACCACCCTGGCACACGTGTTGTCTGGTGACCCCTCACAGCTTTTGGGGAAGAAAGTGGGGGCATAAACTAGAGATTAAATATATCAATATAGTGGTCTTCTTTTTCCAGGATGGCATCATGAAAAAGGAGGGAAAAGATAATGTCCCTGAGCATTTTAGTGGAAGAGCAGAAGATGCAGACTCTTCGTCCGGGGCCCTTGCTTCCTCCTCACTCTTGGCTAAAATGAGAGCTAGAAACCACCTGATTCTGCCAGAGCGTTTAGAAAGTGAAAGCGGGCACCTGCAGGAAGCTTCTGCCCTGCTTCCCACCACAGAACATGATGACCTTCTGGTGGAGATGAGAAACTTCATCGCTTTCCAGGCCCACACTGATGGCCAGGCCAGCACTAGGGAGATACTACAGGAGTTTGAATCCAAGTTATCTGCATCGCAGTCTTGTGTCTTCCGAGAACTATTGAGAAATCTGTGCACTTTTCATAGAACTTCTGGTGGTGAAGGAATTTGGAAACTCAAGCCAGAATACTGCTAAACAACACTGCTTCCTAAACTTTCAAGTCACTTTTTCTAATGGGCATTTCTGATTATTAATTTATTATTAATAATCATGTTTGTCAACGGAAGTTAGCTGCACTTGATGTTTGTTTGCATGACATCTACCTCAGAATTAAAACTTTAAGAAGACGAAACTCTTCTCTGAAAGTTAAAAAGTTTTAATAATGCTAGCTAAAGGAGAAAATACTTGGATTGATTTTTTCTTTTTGGCACTCTGAATTATGTTAAAAAATCAGGGACCTAACGGTTACTCCTTGGAGCACATTTGTTCCTTTACCCAAAAGATGCTGTCAGGGAGCACAGTTAGAAGTTTGCAGAACAGAAATCTCAATAATTTTTTTTATTGGTGCTAAAAACAGGTTTTATATTCAGTCAAACCTGTTCAGTAAGTTCATCAATATCTGATAACAGCATTATTTTGATGCATAACCTTTAAACATTTAAATTTACTGTTTGCCACCCACAAAGGTCAGGTTTGTTATTTGTTGTTTGATAATTATATTAATTTTCTTGAAAAGATCCTCTTTTCAAGGTACTGGCAAATTGGTGGGTATTTTTATTAGTAAAGCATGAAACAGTTTGTTAATAAATGATAAGACATGTATTTGTGGAAAGTTGTAGGGTATTCCGTTTACCCTGGCTTTCCTTTAAGCAGAGGGCATCTTTTTCCCTTCTACAGTCACAAAAGGGCATCTTTTTCCCTCCTACAGTCACAAAATGTGCTATTAAAAAAAAAAATCCAATTAAAGCCAAAAGTAGGTACATGAAAACCACACATGTGCATGCACACAAACATCACTGCAGCCCACAGCAGACCCAGCTGTTACTACTATGAAGTGACACCACTCCAGACCTCTCTTATCTGCAGGCTGGCAGGCTGTCTTCTCTCCAGTTGCCTTTGTCTTCCGCCTGCCTTTGCATTCCCTGTGACGGGCTTTCCTGTTTCTGTGGTTTGGATTCCAGCCAAGGCTGTTTGTATCTCGCTACTGTTTATGTGTTTATGGTTCTGTGATGGTGTTGCTTTGATCCTCAGTTTATTTTCTTTTTTTTTTTTTTGAGATGGAGTCTCGCTCTGTCGCCCAGGCTGGAGTGCAGTGGCGTGATCTCTGCTCACTGCAAGCTCCGCCTCCCGGGTTCACGTCATTCTCCTGCCTCAGCCTCCCGAGTACCTGGGACTACAGGTGCCCGCCACCACGCCCAGCTAATTTTTTGTATTTTTAGTAGAGACGGGGTTTCACTGTGTTAGCCAAGATGGTCTCGATCTCCTGACCTCGTGATCCGCCCGCCTCGGCCTCCCAAAGTGCTGGGATTATAGGCGTGAGCCACTGCGCCTAGCCCAGTTTATTTTCTTACCTGTGTTTTTCTTGTTTCCTTCTCAGGATGATTTTATCATCTCATCTTTGAAGTGTTGTTTTCTGAAATTCATTGTATTCCTTGAATTTCTTCTGTAGCTATCTCAGTGCAGTTTGTTTCTTGGATTTGTGTTCTCTGGTCTGCTGTTTTCCTCTCTCATTTTCTGTAGTATACCTGCCCTCCTACCGTGCTGTTTCTTTACATCTCGCTCATGCTTAACATGGATAGCTGTGTCCAGATCTTCTGTCTGCTTGTCCCTGTGACTCAGACAGGAGGGTCCTGGGCAGGGGGAGCCTTGCCGGACTGCATGAAAGGACATGAGTTTTGCTTTCTCTGCTCTAATATTTTGCTTAAGCCAAGAATCTTTTTCTTAGAGATGTTCTTTATGATTCCTGCCAGGATTTTCTAGTTTTTTTGGATTATAGCTTGTTCATTTCTTTGGTTTTTAGTTTGGTTTATATATAATGAGGGAAAATGATGATTACATTATTCTTGTCACTTTGCCATCATTGTTGAGAAGTCATAGAAGGAATTTTTAAACAGGCCAATAAGTCTTAAACTTGAATACTTGGTTTAGAAGGAAGTCAAAACTCCTTCCTTTTTGACTAAGTGGTTTGTTTCTGGGGAGCTCTTAATTTCTATTTTTATAATCATTAGCCTATAAGGAAATTGTGTCTTCCTTGTTCTCAGGGTGATCTACTGACCTTGTTCACTCATATGAAGCATTTGGGCATCACATTTATAGTGTCTGAAACATAAACTGTATTGAGCTAGACAAGGTATAGCCTTCTCTTCAAGTAACAAATACTGTCAAAAGCTATAATGCAGTAGGAGCAAGGTGGTCCTTGTTCCAGTTCTTGTCTCAGTTTTTCTGATGTACCATGATCTTGGGAAGGTGGTGTCTCAGTGAGGAGATCTGTACACATTGTCATCATGCCTCCTGGATGGAGGGACTTGGAGAACATTGCAGTAAGTAGAATGGTTTTAACAATGCAGAGTTGTTTATTCATTTAGATAAAAATCTAATTTTTGGAACTTTAAAAGCTTTGTACAGTGTAGATTTAATGTATTTAACATGCTTTATCAGCACAAATAAAGGATTTTAAAATTTTGTCAAAAAATTAAATATGTTAATACCATCACCATTAAAAATGTTCAAGCAATAGTCTGCCTCCCCACCCCCACACCATCGTGCACCTGTTCCACAGCTAAGTACAGTCCTATGTTTGGTGTGTCTTCTCCATGCATTTAGAGAATCACATGACACAGACTGCTGCTATAATGTCATTTTCTCATTCTTCCTTTACTAATAAAATTTCTGAGTTTTACCTGGACGTCTGGCTGCTCAGCTTAAGACTACTACACAGCCTCCTTTAAAGTTAATTGTGGCCATATGACTAAGTTTTAAACTTCCAAATTGGCCCTTTAAATAAAGAAGCAGGGTATGTACTCTCCTGGACATTCCCCTTTCTTGCTGGCTGGGAGGCCAATGGGAGCTTCAGTAGTGACCTGGCATCTCAAGAGATGGAAGTCATGTATTGAGGAAGGAGAAGTTGGCCTGCCAGTCTTGAACTGTTCTCCTTTGACTTGCTATTTAAGAGTGAAATAAAATACTGACTTGCTTAAACTACTGTCTTTTGAAGTCTATTACAGCAACCAGTTTGCTTTAAATATGTAATTTATATTAATGGGGTGATACCATCCTTATTTTGCAACTAACTTTTCATTTAATATTATGTGCAAGACATTTCTATTCCTGTAAGTATAGCTCTGCCTGCATAGAATTGTTGGTTTAATTATGTAGATTTTAAATGTCAGTTGGTGTAGCAAAATTACTTGCTTCAATTCACCCTCCATAAAAGGACCCATTTCTCCAAACCCTTGCCAAAAGTAAGTGGTATCAATATCGGTAGGTTGTTTTGTTTTGTTTTAACCAATCTCATGATTGAAAGTACCTTTTTTTCACTTGAATTTCCCTGATTACTTATAAAATCAAACATTTGCGTGTTATTGGCCATTTGTAGATCTCTACCATACTTTGCCTATTTGTGTTATATTTGCCTAGTTTTCCTGTGGGTTGTTTATCTTTTAGGATTGTTCCCCTAAACAAAAACAAAAAGGCAATTATTCCAATGATCAACAAATATTCTTTTCTCCACCAGTTTAAAATGTCAGCTTTCAACTCATCACATGCTAAGTTGTCTATTTCTGACCCGTGGATCCAGGTGTTGGTTCTACCAACCACACTCCTCACGCTGTCATTTGGCGCTTTGCGTTGTGTTTTGCCATTCATGGGCAAGTTGCTTTTCCTTTCTCCCCCTCTTCAGTGTCTTATTCTTGGGTGTTTTCTGTTCCAGCTGAATCAAGAATTAGTTTATTAAATTCCAGTAAAATTGTGGTGTTCTTTTGACTAGGGTTGCGTTTGTTTCCACATTAATTTAAGAATAAAAGACTTCTTTATAATTAATATTATGTTTCTGATTAGTATTATGATAGGCCTCATTTTATTAAAGTCTTTTATATTCTTGGATGAAATTTTAATAACTTTCATCACAAATCTCTTGCACATTTCATAATAGGCTTATTCCTAGGTGTTTTACAGATTTTTAGTTTTGGTTGTGAGTCTTTTAACTTTTATATAAAAATATGGAGAATTAGCATATTCTCATATCTACCTTGTGATGTTTATCATATGGAAGTTTTAAAATACAGTAAATTCAGTCTTTCCATTTTTTTTGTTTCTTTAAGAACCATTCCCTAGCTAAGGTCATGAATACATTCTCATAAATTATTAATCCCATACGGATGACTAGTTTCCCTACCACCTTTAACAAATAGTTTATTATTTTCCTCCTGATGTATAATGCCACCTTTACCAATTTATATATAATTATGGAAATGTTTCTTGGCTCTGCATTCTGTTAAATTGGTCCATTTATCTAACTTTGCTAGTAACCCACCGTTTTTATCATTGTGGTGTCATAATTAGTTATCACACATGGTAGAATGATTGTCCTCAAAGTCTTTTCTGGTATATATTGATATAACTGTATAGCTTTTCTTAGTGTAGTAAAGTACACAGTTAAATTTTCTAACATTGAGATATCCTTTAGACTTTCACTTCCAGAATGGCAATGTGAAGGGCCCTCTGGACCCCCTGTCCTAGGGATTAGCTTTAACTGGTGAAAATTGGAACAAAAAATAAACACCTTCCTCTTATACAGAGAGACACAAACACTTAATGTACTGAAAATTATCCTAAAAGCATGTAGAATAAAGTAACACTTATTCAAGGAAATCCAAATCTTGGTAAGAACAGTGAGTCAGACTCTTCAGCCACAACACACTCCCCCCTCCCTCCCATTTCAGTGGGTGCAGCCAAGAAAACAGAGCTCCGTCTCCCTCAGCTCCCTGTCCAGAGGTATGGTACCTCACAGGGAGGGGCAAGATGCCAGCATTTCTTATCCCCTGCAGCTCCAGGTGGCAAGAGCTAAATTCATGAAGTTAAAAACTATGACAAGGAAAAAATGCACGAAAGGGGTTCAATAGTAGATTTGAACTGGCAGAAGAAATTGTCAGCCAACTGGCAGATAGAGTAAGAGAGATATGCTTTCCAAAGAACAGAGAATGAAAATGAAAAATGAGCAAAACCCCAGAGAAATGTAAAGCACCATCATATGCACCATTGAAGACCATTAAGTGTGCATGTAATGGGATTACAAGAAGGACAGAAGAAAAAGAAAATATTTAAAGATATAATGACTGAAAACTCTCCAAATTGATTGAAAAACATCTAGGAAGCTTAGTGAACTCCCAGCATGATAAATGCAGAGGGATTCACAGACACATCATAGTAAAAAATGCTGGAAACAAAGATGAGAAAACCTTGAAAGTAGTGAGTGAAAAAAAGATACATCACTTAGGGAACAAAATTAATACTTGACTTCTCAGAAGAAATAATGGAGGCCAGAGGGCAGGTATAACAGTCAGAGTGCTCGAAGGAAAAGAAGTGTCAACCAAGAATCCTATATCCAGCAAATGTATTATTCAAAAATGAAAGTGAAATAAAGACTTTTCCAGATAAACAAAAACAGAAAAATTGTTGTTAACGAACCTGCCTAATAAGTATTAAAGGAAGTTCTTTAGGCTGAAAGCAAATGAAGAGCACCAGTAAAAGCAATTATATAATTATAAAAGTCACATAAATGCATATTTTTCTCCTCTCAACTGATTCAAAATGCAGCTGTATCAAATAATATGTATGTAATGTATTGGTCTATAACATTCAGAAATGTCATATATATAACATTTGTCAAAACAGCACAAAAGAGGTGGCTGGGAGCAAAGCTGTAATAGACTAATGAAATGGCAGATGGTAAAATAATAATTATAACAATGTGTTGGATTTGTAACATTAATGGATACAGTATGTATACCTAAAATATCACAAAAAGGGGGAAAGGGAATATAGCTATATAGGAGGAAAGCTTCTATATATTATTGGACTTAAGCTTGTGTAATTCTACTAGATTCTGATAAGATGTATATGGTAAATGCTAGAGCAACCACTAAGAAAATAACTCCAGAAATATAGTTGAAAAATTATTAATAAAATTAAAATACTACCTTAGAAAATACTCACTTGATGCAAAAGGCAATAGTAAAAGAGAATGAAAAGAACACAATAGATAATAGAAAACAAAGTAATGTGTATTCAACTTATCAATAATAAATGTTAATTTAATCAGGCAGAGACTGTCAGATTGGATTAAAAATGCATTCCAACTCTGTGTTATCTATGGGAGACACACTTTAGGTTCAAAGACATAGATAGATTAAAAGTAAAAGGATAGAAAGAGAAATAGTCCAAACAATTGCCACAAAAGAGCTGGACTGGCTGTACTAGTGTCAGAAAAAGTAGATCTTAAGACAAAAATGCTCCTAGAGATAGAGACATTTTATAATGATAAAAAGGTTAACTCATCAAAAAAAAAATATATAACAGTTGTAAACATATATATGAACTTAATAACAGTATCAAAACACAGAAAGCAAAAACTGACAGAAATGAAAAAAGAAAATGGCCATAATAGTAACTGGAGACTCCAATAACCTATTTTCAATAATGGACAGAACTAGACAGAAGGTTAATGAAATAGAAGACTTGACCAACACTATAAACCAACTAGGCCCTAACAAACATCTATAGAACACTTTACCCAAGCACTACAGCATATACATTCTCAAATGCTCATGGAACATTCTTCAGGATAGGCCTTATGCTAGACCATGAAACTTCAATACGTTTAAAAGGATAGAAATAATACAAAGAGCATTTTGTGGTCATAATCACAGGATTAAATTAGAAATAAAAAATGGGAACATTTGAAGAACTCACAATTAGGAAATTGAACAACACACTATTAAATAACCAATACACTAAAGAAGAAAACAAGAAGGTAATCAGAAAGCACTTTGAGACTAATGAAAATTAAGACACAAGTGAACTGTACAGATGCAGCTAAAAAAGTGCTTAGAGGGAAATTCATAGGTGTAAATGCCTGTATTAAGAAGGAAGAAATAAAGCAGTAACCTTCCTTCCACCTTGAGTCATTGAAGAAAGAAAAACTAAACCTAAAGCAAGCAGAAGGAAGGAAATAATAGAGTAGAAATTAATGAAACAATAGAAAAACAATAGAGAAAATATTACTAGAAACTGGTTATTTGAAAAGATCAATAAATATGACAAATATTTCACTAGATTGACCAATAAAAAGGCAATACTCAAATTACTAGGATATAATATGAAATAATAGACACTACTACCAACCTTACAGAAATGGGCAATCTGAATAGACCTATCACTAGTGAGCAGATTAAACCAGCAATCAGAAAATTGCCCATGAAGAATAGCCCAGGCACAGACAGTTTTACCCCTGCGTTCTACCAAACAATCAAAGAAATGCTAATAGCAATTATTCTCAAACTCTTTCAAGAAATAGGAGGGAATACTTCCCAGTATTGCCCTGATAACAAAACCACTCAAAGATATCACAGGAAAACTGCAGACCAATATGTCTTATGAAATACATGCAAAAATCCTCAACTAAATGCTACAAACCAAATCCAGCAACATATAAAAAGAATTATACACCATCACCAAGTAGGATTTATCCCAGGGATATAAGATTGGCTTAACATGTGAAAATCAATGTAATACGTATGTCAATATAATTTTAAAAAGTCATCTCTACTGATGAAAAAAAAAGGTGCATTTGAATAAATCCAACACCCTTTCATGATAAAAATGGTTGAAAAACAAGGAATGGAAGGAAACTACCTTAACCTGATAAAGAGCATCTATGAAAAATCTACAGCTGTCTTTATACTTAATGGTGAAAAACAATGCTTTCCCACTAAGATTAGAAATAGGACAAGGATGCCCATTATCACACTTCTATTTAACATTGTACTGGAGGTTCTAGCCATTACAATTATACAAGAAGAAAAAAAGTGTGGAAAGGAAGAAGAAAAACTTTGTTCGCAAATAACATGATCTTGTATGTAGAAAATTCTAGGGAATCTGCTAAAAAAAAACTATTGAAGCTAATAAATGAGTTCAACAAGATGGGAGGATACAACATCAGTATTTAAAAATCAATTGTATTTCTACACACTTGCAGTGAATAATCAAAAATGAAATTAAGAATATTCATAATAGCATAAAAAAGAATAAGGTGCTTAACATATTTAACAAAAAGTACAAAACTTATACTCTGAAAACTACAAAACATTGCAGAAAGCAATTAAAGAAGACATAAATAAGTGGAAAAACATCCCATGTTTGTGGATCAGAAGAGTATAATGCTGTTGAGATGACAGTATTCCTCAAACTTATCTACAGATTCAGCATAATCTCTGTCAGAATCTCTGCTGATTTCTTTGCAGAAATTGACAAGCTGATGCTAAGAGTTATATGAAATTGCAAGGAACCCAGAATAGCCAAAGAAATCCTGAAAAAGAATAAAGTAGAAAAACTCACATTTCCTCATTTTGAATTACAAAACAACAGTAATTACAAAGTGTGTTACTGGCACAAGCATAGACATAGATCATTGTATTTTTTAAAAAATGGTGATTCCAGAAATAAATGCAAACATCTGTAGTCAACTGATTTTCAGCAAAGGTGCCAAGTCCATCCAGTGGGGAAAGAACAGTCTTTTCAACAAATGGTGCTGGGACAAGTGGATAGTCATGTGCAAAAGAATAAAGCTGAACGCTTACCTTACATTATATTTAAAAAGTTGGCTGGGTATGATGGCTCATGTCTGGAGTCTTAGCACTTTGGGAGGCAAAGGGGCAGATTGCTTGAGTTCAGGAGTTTCAGACCAGCCTGGGCAACATGGCAAAGTCATGTCTCTACAGAAAAAAAAAATTAGCTGGTCATGGTCATGTGCGTCTGTAGTCCCAGCTACTCAGGAGGCTATGGTGAGAGGATCACTTGAGCCCAGGAGGTCGAGGTTGTAGTGAGCCATGAGCATGCCACTGTACTCCAGCCTGGGTGACAGAGCAAGACCCTATCTCAAAAAAAAAAAAAGATGAAAGAGGCGAGGCGTGGTGGCTCACGCCTGTAATCCCAGCACTTTGGGAGGCCGAGGTGGGTAGATCACAAAGTCAGGAGTTTGAGACCAGCCTGACCAATATGGTGAAACCCCATCTCTACTAAAAATACAAAAATTAGCTGGGCATGATGGCATGCGCCTGTAGTCCCAGCTACTTGGGAGGCTGAGGCAGAAGAATCACTTGACCCAGAAGAATCACTTGAACCCAGGAGCCGAGATTGTGCCACTGCACTCCAGCCTGGGTGACAGACTCTGTCTAAAAAAAAAAAAAAAAAGATGAAAGACCTAACTGTCAAAGCAAAATCTACAAAACTCTTAGAAGAAAATGGGTAAATCTTCATGAACTTGGGCTTGGCAAAGCGTTCTTAGATATGACATTAAAAACACAAGCAGCAAAAGAAAAAAGAGAATTTGGACTTCATTGACATTTAAAGCTTCTGTGCTTTGAAGGATACCATCAAGAAAGGGAAAAGACAACCTACAGAATTGGAGAAAATGTTTGTGAATCGTGCTAATAAAGACTCAGAAATAACTTTAAAAATGGACAGAGGATCTGATTAGACATTTTCCCAAATAAATAAAAATGGCCAAGAAGCACATGAAAAGATGCTCAACATCATTAGTCATCAGGGAAATGCAAAGCAAAACCACAATGAGATACCACTTCACACCCACTAAGTTGGCTAAAATAATAAAAAAGTAACAAGTGTTGAGATTGTAGAGAAGTTGGAAGCCACGGATACTGCTGGTGAGAATGTAAAATGGTGCAGCCACTTTAGAAAACAGTTGCAATTTCTCAAATGATTAAACACAGAGCTAGCCTATGACCTAGAAATTCTTCTCCTAGGTATATAACCAAGTGAAGACATACATCCACACAGAAACTTGTATATGAATGTCTCTAGCAGCATTGTTCATAATAGTAAAAAAATGGAAACAGCTCAAATATACATCAATAGGTGAATGGATTTTAAAATGCAGTATATCTATACAATGGAATATTATTCAGCCCCAAAAAGCAGTGAAGCACTGATACATGCTACAACACTAACGAACCTCTAAAATTTTCTGCTAAGTGAAAAAGCCATAAAAGACCACATGCTATGATCCCATCCATATAAAAGTCCAGAATAGGGAAATCTATAGAAATAGGAAGTAGGGCGGAGCAAGATGGCCGAATAGGAACAGCTCCAGTCTCCAACTCCCAGCGCGAGCGACACAGAAGACCGGTGATTTCTGCATTTTCAACTGAGGTACTGGGTTCATCTCACTGGGGAGTGCCGGACGATCGGTGCTGGTCAGCTGCTGCAGCCCGACCAGCGAGAGCTGAAGCAGGGCGAGGCATCGCCTCACCTGGGAAGCGCAAGGGGGAAGGGAATCCCTTTTCCTAGCCAGGGGAACTGAGACACACAACACCTGGAAAATCGGGTAACTCCCACCCCAATATTGCGCTTTAAGCAAACAGGGACACCAGGAGATCATATCCCACACCTGGCCGGGAGGGTCCCACGCCCACGGAGCCTCCCTCATTGCTAGCACAGCAGTCTGTGATCTACCGGCAAGGCAGCAGCGAGGCTGGGGGAGGGGCGCCCGCCATTGCTGAGGCTTAAGTAGGTAAACAAAGCTGCTGGGAAGCTCCAACTGGGTGGAGCTCACAGCAGCTCAAGGAAACCTGCCTGTCTCTGTAGACTCCACCTCTGGGGACAGGGCACAACTACACAACAACAACAACAACAACAAAAAAGCAGCAGAAAGCTCTGCAGACGCAAACGACTCTGTCTGACAGCTTTGAAGAGAGCAGTGGATCTCCCAACACGGAGGTTGAGATCTGAGAAGGGACAGACTGCCTGCTCAAGTGGGTCCCTGACCCCTGAGTAGCCTAACTGGGAGACATCCCCCACTAGGGGCAGTCTGACACCCCACACCTCACAGGGTGGAGTACACCCCTGAGAGGAAGCTTCCAAAGCAAGAATCAGACAGGTACACTCGCTGTTCAGAAATATTCTATCTTCTGCAGCCTCTGCTGCTGATACCCAGGCAAACAGGGTCTGGAGTGGACCTCAAGCAATCTCCAACAGACCTACAGCTGAGGGTCCTGACTGTGAGAAGGAAAACTATCAAACAGGAAGGACACCTACACCAAAACCCCATCAGTACATCACCATCATCAAAGACCAGAGGCAGATAAAACCTCAAAGATGGGGAAAAAGCAGGGCAGAAAAGCTGGAAATTCAAAAAATAAGAGCACATCTCCCCCGGCAAAGGAGCGCAGCTCATCGCCAGCAATGGATCAAAGCTGGACGGAGAATGACTTTGACGAGATGAGAGAAGAAGGCTTCAGTCCATCAAATTTCTCAGAGCTAAAGGAGGAATTACGTACCCAGCGCAAAGAAACTAAAAATCTTGAAAAAAAAGTGGAAGAATTGACGGCTAGAGTAATTAATGCAGAGAAGGTCATAAACGAAATGAAAGAGATGAAAACCATGACACGAGAAATACGTGACAAATGCACAAGCTTCAGTAACCGACTCGATCAACTGGAAGAAAGAGTATCAGCGATTGAGGATCAAATGAATGAAATGAAGCGAGAAGAGAAACCAAAAGAAAAAAGAAGAAAAAGAAATGAACAAAGCCTGCAAGAAGTATGGGATTATGTAAAAAGACCAAATCTACGTCTGATTGGGGTGCCTGAAAGTGAGGGGGAAAATGGAACCAAGTTGGAAAACACTCTTCAGGATATCATCCAGGAGAACTTCCCCAACCTAGTAGGGCAGGCCAACATTCAAATCCAGGAAATACAGAGAACGCCACAAAGATACTCCTCGAGAAGAGCAACACCAAGACACATAATTGCCAGATTCACCAAAGTTGAAATGAAGGAAAAAATCTTAAGGGCAGCCAGAGAGAAAGGTCGGGTTACCCACAAAGGGAAGCCCATCAGACTCACAGCAGATCTCTCGGCAGAAACTCTACAAGCCAGAAGAGAGTGGGGGCCAATATTCAACATTCTTAAAGAAAAGAATTTTCAACCCAGAATTTCATATCCAGCCAAACTAAGTTTCATAAGTGAAGGAGAAATAAAATCCTTTACAGATAAGCAAATGCTTAGAGATTTTGTCACCACTAGGCCTGCCTTACAAGAGACCCTGAAGGAAGCACTCAACATGGAAAGGAACAACCGGTACCAGCCATTGCAAAAACATGCCAAAATGTAAAGACCATCGAGGCTAGGAAGAAACTGCATCAACTAACGAGCAAAATAACCAGTTAATATCATAATGGCAGGATCAAGTTCACACATAACAATCTTAACCTTAAATGTAAATGGACTAAATGCTCCAATTAAGAGACACAGACTGGCAAACTGGATAAAGAGTCAAGACCCATCAGTCTGCTGTATTCAGGAGACCCATCTCACACGCAGAGACATACATAGGCTCAAAATAAAGGGATGGAGGAAGATTTACCAAGCAAATGGAGAACAAAAAAAAGCGGGGGTTGCAATCCTAGTCTCTGATAAAACAGACTTTAAACCATCAAAGATCAAAAGAGACAAAGAAGGCCATTACATAATGGTAAAGGGATCAATTCAACAGGAAGAGCTAACTATCCTAAATATATATGCACCCAATACAGGAGCACCCAGATTCATAAAGCAAGTCCTTAGAGACTTACAAAGAGACTTAGACTCCCATACAATAATAATGGGAGACTTCAACACTCCACTGTCAACATTAGACAGATCAACAAGACAGAAAGTTAACAAGGATATCCAGGAATTGAACTCATCTCTGCAGCAAGCAGACCTAATAGACATCTATAGAACTCTCCACCCCAAATCAACAGAATATACATTCTTCTCAGCACCACATCGTACTTACTCCAAAATTGACCATATAATTGGAAGTAAAGCACTCCTCAGCAAATGTACAAGAACAGAAATTATAACAAACTGTCTCTCAGACCACAGTGCAATCAAACTGGAACTCAGGACTAAGAAACTCAATCAAAACCGCTCAACTACATGGAAACTGAACAACCTGCTCTTGAATGACTACTGGGTACATCACGAAATGAAGGCAGAAATAAAGATGTTCTTTGAAACCAATGAGAACAAAGATACAACATACCAGAATCTCTGGGACACATTTAAAGCAGTGTGTAGAGGGAAATTTATAGCACTAAATGCCCACAAGAGAAAGCAGGAAAGATCAAAAATTGACACTCTAACATCGCAATTAAAAGAACTAGAGAAGCAAGAGCAAACACATTCGAAAGCTAGCAGAAGGCAAGAAATAACTAAGATCAGAGCAGAACTGAAGGAGATAGAGACACAAAAAACCCTCCAAAAAATCAATGAATCCAGGAGTTGGTTTTTTGAAAAGATCAACAAAATTGACAGACCACTAGCAAGACTAATAAAGAAGAAAAGAGAGAAGAATCAAATCGACGCAATTAAAAATGATAAAGGGGATATCACCACCGACCCCACAGAAATACAAACTACCATCAGAGAATACTATAAACACCTCTACGCAAATAAACTGGAAAACCTAGAAGAAATGGATAATTTCCTGGACACCTACACTCTTCCAAGACTAAACCAGGAAGAAGTTGAATCCCTGAATAGACCAATAGTAGGCTCTGAAATTGAGGCAATAATTAATAGCCTACCAACCAAAAAAAGTCCAGGACCAGATGGATTCACAGCTGAATTCTACCAGAGGTATAAGGAGGAGTTGGTACCATTCCTTCTGAAACTATTCCAATCAATAGAAAAAGAGGGAATCCTCCCTAACTCATTTTATGAGGCCAACATCATCCTGATACCAAAGCCTGGCAGAGACACAACAAAAAAAGAGAATTTTAGACCAATATCCCTGATGAACATCGATGCAAAAATCCTCAATAAAATACTGGCAAACCGGATTCAACAACACATCAAAAAGCTTATCCACCATGATCAAGTGGGCTTCATCCCTGGGATGCAAGGCTGGTTCAACATTCGCAAATCAATAAACATAATCCAGCATATAAACAGAACCAAAGACAAGAACCACATGATTATCTCAATAGATGCAGAAAAGGCTTTTGACAAAATTCAACAGCCCTTCATGCTAAAAACGCTCAATAAATTCGGTATTGATGGAACATACCTCAAAATAATAAGAGCTATTTATGACAAACCCACAGCCAATATCATACTGAATGGGCAAAAACTGGAAAAATTCCCTTTGAAAACTGGCACAAGACAGGGATGCCCTCTCTCACCACTCCTATTCAACATAGTGTTGGAAGTTCTGGCTAGGGCAATTAGGCAAGAGAAAGAAATCAGGGGTATTCAGTTAGGAAAAGAAGAAGTCAAATTGTCCCTCTTTGCAGATGACATGATTGTATATTTAGAAAACCCCATTATCTCAGCCCAAAATCTCCTTAAGCTGATAAGCAACTTCAGCAAAGTCTCAGGATACAAAATTAATGTGCAAAAATCACAAGCATTCTTATACACCAATAACAGACAAACACAGAGCCAAATCATGAATGAACTTCCATTCACAATTGCTTCAAAGAGAATAAAATACCTAGGAATCCAACTTACAAGGGATGTAAAGGACCTCTTCAAGGAGAACTACAAACCACTGCTCA